>NC_057813.1:332049813-332349813 GCF_018294505.1 Triticum aestivum
GCATGAGGCTGGCCCCCGCCGTGGTGCCCCGATGCGCCTTGTCGGAACACCCGAGGTCAGTGGAGGGTCGCGCTTGGTCCCAGACAGGCCGAGCGCCGCGACCTTGCGAGGGGGAGGCAAGGTCTTCCGAGCGCCCCGATCGCGATAGTGTAGGCGGGTCGCGTCCCGGGCCACAGCCTGCCGACTCTTTCATGCTCCGGTCCCCCCTTCTCGAGTCTTACTGAGTACGGGGCCCCCGGCCTCGTGAGTCAGCCTGCCCATCACCTCGCAAAGGTGCCACCAAACACGCTTTACCTGCATCCTAGAATTAGTGTGATGTATTTGAGAGATCTGTCGTGAGCAAAACACAATCATGGTTGGCGCGGCCAAGGGCGCCACGCCATCTCGCGACCGGTCCTAGCCTCGTGAAGCGTTGGCCATCCTGGTGGCGTGCCCGGCCCTTCCTCCTGCCACGCTGCGAATGCTGGCAGTGGAGCGGGGGCAGGGGCGACCGTTATCTCGAAGGCGACTCCCGGTTCCTCCATCGTGCGGGCCACCACTGCCACAGAGGAGCAGTACCGCCCGGGAGGCGGCCCATGGCGACTATCCATTTCAACCGCCGCCCGGGCGGTCACTCCTTGGGCTGGAGGTGGAGTCCAGCCCGCGATCCTACCACGGTGGAGCCCCCAGGTCCTCTCCTGAAGGACGAGCATACACAACACGGGCACGCGCGGGCCCAAGATGAAAACTGTAATTCCGGCCATGAAACGGCCGGTCCCGGTCCTCCGCAGGCGGCATCGAGCAGCTCGATGATCCTATAGAGCTACACGTCACAGCTACCCCCGGTGGGATGGTGATGCAAAAGCTCTTGCGCCACAAGAAGCGCAGCCCACGCGCTCGTGAGCCCACGGCGGGCGCGGGGGGTCAATGTCGCGGCAAGGTTGAAGGCGGACAAGCGGTATGGCCATCACGCCGTGTGGAAAATGACATCGACGGGCCCGGCCACGGGCGTGTGGCTGCACGAGCTGCGGCACCCAACACGCAGCGACTGGGGCGTCGAAAGGCCCTGGGGCCAGGGGCGTCGCCGGGAGGCATGAGCGGCCCAGCGCTCGGCACGATCTTGGCAAGATCTCGTCATGGGCGAAGCGGAAGTGGAAGGAGGACTTCAACACGCCCCTATCTGGCGCGCCAAATGTCGGATTCAGGGCTCTCCAGACCCAAGAAAAGTTCGAACTCTGGGGCATGTGCGAAGAACTCAACCTCTCAAGCTTTCCTACACGTCGCCCCACAACCTAGCCTAGCCGGACTCGTGTGAAGGTGAGGAAGAAGATGTACACAACAGTTTACCCAGGTTCGGGCCACCTTGCGGTGTAAAACCCTACTCCTGCTTTATGGTGGATTGTCCTCACAAGGGGCTGAGGATGAACTAGTACAAAGGATGAACAAGCTCACGAGGTTTGAGAGTGAGGGAATGAGTCGCCTAGAGAGATGATGAGTTGATACGATCCCCTTCTACGGTGGTGGCTAGTCTATACTTATAGAGGCCTCGGTCCTCTTCCCCAAAATTGTAGGCGGGAAGGGATCCAACAGTGGCCAATTTGAAATGGGACAATTAGTAGATCCTATCCTGACGAAAGGTGGTCTTCGCCTGGAAAGCCTCTGCTCGTGACGCGAAGGTGGACCCGGTGATGACATCTGTCCTACCGTCCTGGCGGCCTTGGTCTTGTTGCACCGGAATGGAAACCTTTGCCAGATTCCTCGGGAACCCGTGCCTGTCCTTGCCTCCTTAGCGCCAAAGAGGAAACTGCCTCCTCTGCGCCAGCTGGCGCCCGCCTGCCTTGGTCGTCATGGCTCGTGTCATCGCAACCTCATGAGGTAGGGTGCCTGCATAGAAACCTCCGCTCATCAGGAGGCCACCTAAGGAGGCCGCTCCCTCGGGAGGTCTTGGTGTCATCCGCCTCGCGAGGCTTCGCCCCTCGTGAGGGTCTTGCCTTGATAGTCTTGGAGGTGGGCTGTACTAGGCCGTCGAAGGAGCCATGACGTGGGCTGTAGGCAGGCAAGTCTAGGTACCCTGGTTCACAGAATGCCAACAGTTATGATCAGTACTACTACTTGGAATAGCTTCTACCCACTTTGTAACATAATCAACAACAACCAAAATATTTGTATACCCATTAGAGGAAGGAAAAGGTCCCATATAATCAAATCCCCAAACATCAAATGGTTCAATAACGAGTGAATAATTCATAGGCATTTCCCGACGTCTACTAATGTTACCAATTCTTTGAAATTCATCACAAGACACAACAAACCTACGTGCATCTTTGAAAATAGTAGGCCAGTAAAAACCAGATTGTAATACCTTGTGTGGAGTTCTATCTCCAGCATGGTGTCCTCCGTAAGCCTCAGAGTGACACTTGCGTAGGATTTGTTTTTGTTTATGCTCAGGTACACAATGTCTAATAACACCATCCACCCCTTCTTTATAAAGATGCAGGTCATCCCAGAAGTAATGTCTTAATTAAATCATTGAAATACTTTTTATTTTGTTGGTATGTGAAACTAGGTGGTATAAATTTAGCAACAATAAAATTAGCATAGTCTGCATACCATGGGGTACTACAAGAATTATTTATAACAGCTAAGTGTTCATTAAGAAAGCTATCATCAATAGGTAGTGGGTCATCAAGAATATTTTCTATCCTGGACAAGTTATCTACTACAGGGTTCTCAGCTCCTTTTCTATCAGTAATATGTAAATTAAATTCTTGTTGCAAGAGAACCCACCTAATGAGTCTAGGTTGAGCATATTTCTTTTCCATAAGGTATTTAATAGCAGCATGATCGGTGAACAATTACTTTAGAATCAACAATGTAAGATCTAAATTTATCACAAGCAAACACAACTGATATGAATTCTTTTTCAGTAGTAGCATAATTTCTTTGAGCACTGTATAGAGTTTTACTGGCATAATGGATAACATTTAATTTTTTGTCAACTCTTTGTCCTAGAACAACACCAAGAGCATAATCACTAGCTTCACACATAATTTTAAAGGGTAGGTTCCAATCAGGTGGTTGAACCATAGATGCAGAACTTAAGGCTTTCTTAAGGATTTCAAATGCTTCTACACAATCATCATCAAAAACAAATGGAACATCTTTTTGCAAAAGATTAGTGAGAGGCCTAGAAATTTTAGAGAAGTCTTTGATAAACCTCATATAGAAACTAGCATGACCAAGGAAATTCTTATACCTTGATATCTTTAGGACGACATTTTTTCAATAGTATCAACTTTAGCTTTATCAACTTCAATACCCCGTTCAGAGATTTAAGCCCCAAGTACCTTCATTAACCATAAAGTGACACTTCTCCCAATTCAAGACAAGGTTAGTTTCTTCACATCTCTGCATAACTCGATCAAGGTTGCTTAAGCAATCATGAAAAGAAGTTCCGTAAATGTACATGCATAAAAACCTCAACAATCTTTTCACAAAATTCACAGAATATAGTAGTCATACATCTTTGAAAGGTAGCGGGTACATTGCATAACCAAAAGGCATACGTCTATACGTAAAGTACCAAAAGGGCATGTAAAAGTAGTTTTTTCTTGATCCTCTTGTTACACAGGTATTTGGGAAAAAGCAGAGTATACATCTAGAAAGCAGGAATGTGTATGTTTTGAGAGTCTTTCTAGCGTTTGATCAATGAAAGGTAGAGGATAATAATCTTTCCTAATAGCTTTGTTTAGTTTTCTAAAATCAATTACCATTCTGTAACCTGTGATAATTCTTGTTGGGATTAATTCATATTTATCATTAGGGACTACAGTAATACCTCCCTTCTTATGGACACAATGAACAGGGTTTACCCACCTACTATCAGCTATAGGATAAATTATACCTGCTTCCAGAAGCTTTAATATTTCGTTTCTTACCACTTCTTTCATCTTTGGATTTAACCGTCACTGGTGATCAACAACTGGTTTTGCATCAGGTTTCATATTAATTTTATGCTGACATAAAGTGGGACTAATGCCCTTAAGATCATCTAGAGTATATCCAATAGCGGCACGGTGCTTCCTCGGAGTTTTCAATAATATATTTTCTTCATGTTCTGAAAGGTTATCACTAATAATAACGGGATATAACTTATTTTCATTAAGATAAGCATATTTCAGAGTATTAGGTAATTGTTTAAGCTCAAGCACGGGATCAATCTTGGGAGGAAGAGGATCTCCAAGAGTCTTAATAGGCAAATTGTGTTTCAAAAGAGATATTTGTTTAAAGAATATCTCATCTATTTTGTTTCTTTCATTCATATGCATATCATTTTCATGGTCTAGCAAATATCTATACTCCGAATGGGGGAGTCCGTACGTCGTTTCGTTAGGACACCCCCTCGCTACCCCCTCACACCGATTTCCTCCCACTGAGTTAGTTTTTTTATTAGTATCATCTTTTTACAACAAAAAAAAAATCGACAGCCCCCACCGGTTTCTATATTCAACCAAGCAACCAATGAATTCAGATTCCATATATAACATATGTTCAATATATAATCAACCAAAGAAATAAATGTGCAGCCATTCAGATTCCATGAATCGATCCCCCCGCCATCTTGATTCTTTTCCTTCTCACATAACATATATTCCACTAGTAGAGTGCCCGTGCATTTCCACGGGCCTGAAAAAATTGAGAATGTTCTTTTGTTCATATTATATCAATATTCAATATTAGGCAATTCTCTGGCAAACAATTACACATGAAATTAGGTACTTGAAACCATATAGGTACTACACATACCTCCTACCATTTAGGAACCATGGCAAGACAATATATTTCAACACTTCCTCATCTACTATTCATAGCTTGCACAGGCCCCACCTACTTCTCTTGGCTCAAAAGGACTGAGCCCCTTCTAGGATATCTCTTCCTTGAAGGCCATGAAATCAATCATTCAGTAAGATCATTTGTGATCGTAAATGGCATTTATAATTAGTTGATATTATCATTTGCAATATCTCAAAATAGTAAAGTTTATAAATGCAATACTTTAAAAGAACTAATGCTCGGGTATCCATAGAGCTAGAATACATACATACAAAAAAATAGAGGCATGTAACTCTAACATTAGATAGCCCCGCGTAAATTGCATACATATAAACCCTTGTAATTTTTTCTTGAATTTTTTTGCAGTAGGCTTTTAACCTAGTGTGTTCCTGAAACAAGATACTTAAGTGAATAAAGCACTACTTGAGATAGCATTGTGAGTTGGTTTGCGCTAATATCAGGCCAACTTTCAAAAGGATATTGACAACAACCACTCCAGCTAGTAGATTCTCCAAGGAAAAAATACTACTCTACACATATAGCAAACCTATGTAATTTTTTAGTACTCCCTACGTTTCTTTTTAGTGAGCATATAAGGTTTGGTCAAAGTAAAACTTTGTAAAGTTTGACCAACTTTATAAAAAAACATCAACATCTACAATACTAAAGTTATGTGTTATGAAAATTAATTTCATCATGCATCTAATAATCTTGATTTCATAGTGTGAATGTTGATATCTTATCCTACAAAGCTAGTCAAACTTTACAAAGTTTCAATTTGACCGAATCTTATATGCAAACTAAAAAGAAACATAGGGAGTCTAACTTAAGGCTTGACATTCCATTTTGGCTTATATTTTGTTCAATCTGTATACATGGAAGATAATATGCAAAAGATTTTCATTCAAATTTAAACAAGTCAAACTCTGGGGATGAAATTATGACTTTGGTCTCGCTTAGCCTATTCAACAAGCTACCATCGACCATAATGAAGTCCATAAGAGAAAGAGAAGAACATCATGTTCTGCTGAAAAACAACATGCGAAGTTTATGTATATAAGATATTTCTCGTTGCAATTAATGTCACTAAATTTATTGATGCATCAAAACCATGCGTAAGTGCAAAAGAAAAAGAATCCGAGTTGAGGGGAATAAGGAATGATCAAAGGAAAGAACAAATGGATCGCACACATACTATTCATAAGTTCTTCTCTGATTGGAAATAAACCCAATATGTGTCGCTGCAGCATCTTTCGCATCAGCGCCGAGGAACCCAATGTCGCCCTGAATATCTTCTATAACATGTCAGCTTCCACCACTGACATCTTCTCCGCCAGCTGAGTAAAATTAAGAAGTGTTCTTGGCTTCCAGCCTTGGCCAAAAACCACCGCCAGTACGCCATGTGGTGTCCCAAGAGGCGTGAAAGATTCTGGGGTAGCTAATTGCCCATGTGTTGCCACGGGGGCATATATATTAGTGTCTCAACACTAATCGTATTTCACATATACCTTTGTCGTCCTCATGCAGCGGCAGTATCGACTATTTTTACCATCAAACCATTCCGAGTCTCGTCTTCCCCCTCAGGTCATCCATATAAAATGTTGATGCTCTCAATCTCCTCGAGTAGTCTTATAGATTATTGCTTCTCGTGAATGACCTGCATAAAACATATAGCTAGGCATTTATCAAACACATGGGGATTGTTACAAAGAAAACACCATGCAGTCGAAGGACGGTTCTCAAAAGACCTATGCAAACCAAATAAACAGAGAGTAAATAGCAGTAACCAATTAAAGACCACTGAACTGCAGGCTCTATAATATATTTTGGTTTGAAACAAAAAATTACATGTGCATCTCCCGTACAGAGAATGGCTTACCGTTGAAGAAGCTTACTATCTCTTTCTGTATGGACCATTTTCTTCCTTTATCTAGGGTCAATTCTTAGTTTCTTGTTACAAAAAATTAATCAAATAATTATTTGTTCAATCTTAAATCATCATTAAAAAAGATGACATGAGATAAAAATATCCAACGAAATCAACATGCTATGAGAAACTAAAAGTTCATCCATATTGTATTTAAACTGGATTCAACATTACTAAGACTCGAAAATTATAAATTCAAAACCACACGGCAGGCCTTGTATGCAAGCAACAAACATAAGAAAGAATATGACGCTGACTTGAACAAGCGTTTAGAACAACTGCAACAAATTTACTCCACGAGGATGGCCCAGATTTGGAAGTGTGCCATGATGTGTGCAAAGACCTCGCTACCAAAAATGTCGGCATAGTCTATCTGCATGCGCACTGTGACAGCAGTCCATCTATGCCAGCTGTGGGATTGCGCAGGGATCTCCAGCAGTTGTACACATGGTCCAAGCAGCTTGAGTGGATGTGCTTCTGTCATAGCTCCAAATTAACAGACTTTTCTCTTTGCCGTACATATATTGGGGGGGGGGGGTTACCTTCTTGTCAACATTGACACAAGATGACCAAGAAAACCCTCTACATTGTTGCTAAGTCAACACAAACATACTAAACACACTCGTTGGTATGAATAGTGATGAACGGTTTAGTGAAAGCCAAGGTATGAAAAATTATAAATGTTCACAACAACATAAGATCATATTTGCACTGCCATATGTAACATAAGACAACCAATTCAGTTCAAATACGTATGCATTATATTAGCAGGAAGAGCAAAAAGATCACTTCCAGTTAAGCAGTTGCTATGATCAGGTTAATAGATTGATAAATTGGTTTCTGTTACTCCTCATTCAGTATAGGATAAGCCATGAATATAGAAGGGAATAAAACAAACTAAACATCACATATATCTTGAATATAGCGAGTAAAGTTAGCAGACTATTGGACAACAAAAACTTACAGCATGCCTTGTGGTACAAAACAGTAGAATTGGCAGATCAGTGGAGTACATAAGATTTAAATATTATTTTGCCAATAGTTCAATCTGAAACTAATATTTCTTTTTTATGTTCATTCTCTAAAACTAATACAAGGGTCACTATCTTCTTAGATTTGTGATTAATAATATACTTTCTCTTGTCCATGCAATTGAACATTAATTTGATTGATAGACTTTCTCTGATCCATTACCTACAGTCAATTTATTTTGAACTTCTACTAATCTTGCAAGCTAAAAATCTGCAACTATGAAGAACCAGATCCAGTTTACTTGCAAGAATATATTAATGAACAACGTAGCATGGCGTTCGACTATTTGTAAACTTGTTCATTAAGAAGGCAACATCTGCATACTAATGGTTCCTGCTAGGTCACAAAAATTACCTGCATGTGAAAACCTTCACAGTATCATCCTTTGAAAATGTTGATCGCCCCCTGATTGTGACATACTCATATGGTTAGGTCACACCAAAAAGGAAGCTAAAAACAACTATGGAACAGGCGAGCATTACCTTGGGTTTGGGTCGCTCGGAGGTTAACTGCAGGGCGGATGACTTGAAAGCATGGGGGGGGGGGGAGCGTGACACCGCGGCTTCTCGCCTCCTCCACCTCCTCCTTCCTGCCTGGTCAATATCGAGTTTCTTGAAAAAAAAAGGAACACATCAATTGAGTTATCGACAACAACTTTCCCGAGAAGGACATGCTGTAGAAAAGAAATATTGATCCTAGGCTAAACCATGATGGAAAAGCACAAACATCTGACCATCGGTTAGATGACGGAGGAGAATCTTCGTTCAAGCACTTCTCCTTCTCTGAAAGTATGTGCACCGAGAAAACAATATATTTTCAAGCAAAATAATATTCTCATGTGTAGCAGGGCAAACTGAATCTTCTCAGCATCAATCTCGTGAACCAGTGCACTGTAAACAAAATATACAATCATCTTCTTTTCAGCTTAGTACGCATACAGTGACGCAGCACCAAAGCGTACTTTCAACAAGTTTTGTAATTTTAGGAGTCATTATCATTGCTCATCAACACAAAGAATGATTATTTACACAACAAAATTAACAGAACATCCCACATGTAGGTACATCTAACATATAAAGCCTCCTACACTACCCGCCATTTCAGCGCCATCGCCGTTTGAAAATCATCCTGTGCGCACAATGGTCCTCGCTGGCAGCGGTAATCTAACATATAAAGCCTCCTATACTACCCGCCATTTCAGCGCCATCGCCGTTTGAAAATCATCCTGTGCGCACAATGGTCCTCGCTGGCAGCGGTAATAGCAATTTCATCGACCTGGTAAACATCGGCCGAAATCACTATTCTGACCTTTTCAGCAATCTTTGTCATAAAATAAACTCAACATGAAAGTATTTCATGATTTGACCCTTTTAGCAACGCCATAGCCCGTGACGTTTCTTCTCCATATTGAAACGCCGGAGTAGCTCGCGTTTCAAATCCACAGTCAAACGCTGAGCTAGCTAGCGGTGCCGATCCACATAGAAACGCCAAGTTAGTGGGCGTTGCTGCCCTGGCTAGCAACGCCATGAGCATTGACGTTTCCATGGACTAGCTAGCTAGCTAGGCGTAGCTACTCCACAGTACGTACATACTGCAGCCTTCCTTTTGCATGACAAACAAAAGCCGTTGCTGCTGCTAGTAGCTTGCTGGCTAGCTAGTGTGTGTTGATATGCTGATCAACTCGCCTCTGGGCTGGCTGCATAGGTAGGAGTAGCTTGTACAGTAGGTAGGAGTAGCTGTGTGGTGAATGAAGTTTATATACCAAGGACCAGGCACGCATGTTAATGGCGGTCCTGCTCTAGCTAGTACGTCTAGCTAGGAGTAGATGCTTAGGTAGGTAGGTGGGTAGCTGCTGTCGATCCTGCTTGCAAGTGGCAGCTGAAAACGAGTATTCTGATCGAGCCCTAGGCAATGCTAGCCGCTCTCTCCCTATCTCTCTCTCTGCACTGCGCATCCACAGTAAAAGTACGTACTGTGTAGTAGCTACGCCTAGCTAGTTAGCTAGTCCATGGAAACGCCAATGCTCATGGCGTTGCTAGCCAGGGCAGCAACGCCCACTAGCTTGGCGTTTCTTACCTCGTCCGCAACGCGAACTACCTCGGCGCTTCTTCTTTGAACAGGAACGCTAGCTAGCTCGGCGTTTTTATTTTGGGCAGAAACGCCGCGGGCTATGGCGTTGCTAAAAGGGTCAGATCATGAAATACTTTCATGTCGAGTTCATTTTGTAATAAAGTTTGCTGAAAAGGTCAAAATAGTGATTTTGGCCGTAAACATCTGACCGCTCGTTCATTTGTACGCCACAGGTTCGGCTCAGGAGCAGCTGATGAGTGGGCCACTCTTATACGTGGGACAGGCTCGCAGCGACGCGGTCGGTTCGCGATTCTGTGGATGGAGAGCCAGGCGGGTCGGTCGTGGGCTCTGGTCAATCGCTCGTGGGCTGTCAGGGCGTTTTTTACCGTGTGGTGGGATTGACCAACCCTATCCACCAATCCCCCGTCCGCCTCCTCCTCCCCTGCTCGCTCGCCCCGCGTGCGGTCGCCCCCACTCACGGCGATGAGCGGGCAAGGCCGCGTGAGCCGATGGGCCATTGCAGTCGCCGCCGGGAGCGGCTGCCTCCTCTTCCCTTCCGGTCCCCCGGTTCCTCCTCCGCCGCCGTCGCCGCTCTCCACTGGCTGGTGAGCTTCACCCCTCCCCTCCTCTCCTTTCCCCCACAATATCCACCTCCTGCCCCCATCCTTCGCGCCCGAGAAGCCGTGGCCGTCGCTTCATCGAGGGAACGGCGTGCCGGATCCGGCGTCCCCGTTCCATGTCGGCCACCGTCCTCTTACCACCCGCCTCCCGCTTCCCGACCCATCCCCGTCTCTCGACGCGGCGCAGGTAGGAGCTGGCTGTTCAAGTGTCCATTGACGGCGGCGAGCCCGAGCCGGCGACGTAGATCTTACCGGTGGACTGCCGGTCGTCGACGCGTTGCCTCGGACTCCCACAGACGCAGCAGCAGCCGCAGCAGAGGATGGCCACCGAGGTATGCCCTCCTCTCCATCCTCCCCTTTGTTGTCATATATTCTTCAAGATTGGAACTTGACGACCATGCCGCTCACCTCATGGTTTGGTTACGTACGTACACATATACTTGGCCGGCCATGGGTGCTTGCTGTGTTGCCTTCTGCAAGCATTTGTTTTTCCAGTTTCGCTTTGAAGGCAACAATTTAGGACCCATCCTCTGTTTGTGCTTCGTTTACTCGCTGGGCTTTGCAGTTATGTGAGTCGTTGTAATATCTGTAGATGGGCAATGAAAATTCCTTCTGTTGATCGATGCTATCTTTAGTTGTGTAGGTTGAAACAAACGTCAATGGCTGTTGAGTCTACCTTGACCCGTGGCACTGTTGTCACCCTGATTGACACATTTCTCTGAGACTTGTTTCTCATACCTGACGCTAACGAACACTAGAGAAACATTGGGATTTCACTCTGTCGACAGTCTAGACAACCAACACCTTATACCTGACTGACTACATCAATCTCTTGTTAAATACATAGGGGAGAAATATTGCAATTTATGGTGAGACTGCTGATGGTTTGGAGGATGACGGCAGGTTTTTTATTTTTCTTCAGCTTTGTGACCCCTTCTGAGATTTGATTTTGTCTTGATGTTTTTGAATTTCATTTCGATTTGGCGCTTTTGCTGGTGGTATAACTTTGTCGTCGTGTGCGCGTGTGTGGCAGCCTGGAGCAGGAGCGTTTACTCGCTGTGCCTATGGTAGTGGCGGCGACGATGGCGCGTATGGTAGTGGCGGCGACGATGGCGCGTATGGTAGTGGCGGCGGCCAGGACGTGCCCTCGGCGATCTCGACATCCAAGTCAAGGTAAGGAGCCCTTGGTGTTTCTCCTCCTACCTCAAGATCCCATCTAGCTCATGCGCCTCCTCTCGCATCAATCTAATCCCCTAGGCCCTTCTCACCCCTCATGCCCTCGTGATCTTGCCAGGATTGGCGGCGCAAGAACGATGGCGCTGCAGGGGATCGAACCAGAGGAATGTGATCCATCCTGTCAAGATCGGTTTCTGCGTGTGGTAAGGATTTGCGTGCTCTTCCACTGGATCGATTTCGTGTTCTTCCTCTTCTTGTTTTGTTTTCGTTTGTAGGATTGCTGATGCTAATTTGTTGCTTCGTCTTCTGCTGTGCGTTTACTCACTGCGTTTGTTTCTTTACGAGGAAAACCTCAGTATGTGGATATCACATTTAGTTGCATTGACACGGGAAACAAATTGAAAAGGCAATTAGATATCTTTTCTCATTGAACGGGTCTGTAATTAGATGTCATGAGCTGGGAGGAAACAAATCCAGTTAACTAGATAAATTTTTTCATTGAACGGGTCTGTAATTAGATATCATGTGCTGTGAAGAAGCAAATCCAGTAAAACAAATAATTACTCAATATCTCAGAGCTGTGAATTGACTGGCTGGGAAGTGAATTTACTGGCTGTGATATTGAGTCATTATTTTCCTTTTCCCCATGCTTTTGACCTTCTCATAGTGGAGTATGGTCACAGCTGTTTCCTTGATGTACCATTGACATGTCTAGACTACGAACCTCATTCTTTTACCAGCTCTGAGATTTTACATAGTGATGACTCATGATTAAGATTATTATTGTGAAAAAGAACTTGCTTCATACAGTGCTACAACCTTCACATAAGAAGCTCCACACTAGAGGCAAGGTCCAGCTCTACCAACAATCTTAGCCAGCCCGGTTTACTTGTTTTGATATTATTGTTTTATGGAATTACAGGGTCTGACGAAACACCATCAAGAGATAGCTGAATGTTTCAACCAAAGGGGTGTGTCTTTAATTTTCCTTTTAAGAAGAAAGAAAACTTCTGCAGCAAAATACCAGGAAACTAAATGGAACTCATAAAGCTCAGGAGCATAATGGACGCCAGGTTCACCTTTTTTTCCTTTTCTTGGTCATACTCACAGCCCAATATCACAGCCAGCCAATTCACTTCATGCTATATTCGCAAAAAAAAAAAAAAAATTCACTTCATGCTAGATTTACAATTTAGTTGATACAAAAAGGCAATGATGTTTATTTATGACCTAACACTAGCAGTTAACCCATTTTATTCGGCTTATGAGCAGTATCAGTACACTATGTAATAAATGAAACATTATGTGTTTTTCTAGCAGACCCGAAATAACAAACTTAGTGAAGATCCTAAAAGCAACAATGGAATGATTTGTAAGGAAATCTAACCAAACAAACAAACATAACCAAACTTGTCTCATTTTATAGCATTTAGATAATGTAAAACATTGTACAATTGGTATTGTACAACTATTTATTGGGTAGGTTAGCGTGTAAACAACATAGTGCGTGCTTTCGTTTATATTACAATTTATTTGATTCACAGAACCCTGGTAGTGACATGATTTTGGCAGGAGAAAGGAGGATTATCATTTCTAGAGGTTGAATTTTTTTTCTTTTAATGAATTGCAAATGCTAAATTCTGTTACCATGAATTAGAAATTATAATACTCTAGCTATACAGTGTTAGAAGATTATCCTTTAACATTTCTACTGAATATCAAATACAGTATCAGTTAGGGCTTACAATTCTACATTTCTACTGAATATCAAATATCAATTAGTACTAATCGCATAAAATAAATTAGTATTTACCATTCTACGTTTCTCCTGAATATTAGTATCACAGGTTTATACTAATTTTCCAACCAGGAGAACTCCAGTTCTGAAAGGTTTATACTCACCGGTGAGCTATTCCCAGTAGAAATTACTGGATAGGAGCAAAATTGTTTTTCAAGATCATGTTAGTATTTTTTTTATAATAGAGCCATAGGCTACACCAAACAAATTGGATTGTTTTGATTTCATTGTGTGGTTGTGCTTGCGATCCAGGTGAGTTGAGCTGCGGCTTGGATGGGGATGTTGGTGCTGTTCAAGAGGCCTGCTGGGTTTGCCTTTTTCAAGGTTCTGAACCAGGGCAGGTGAGTGCTCGCCGCCACCTCAGCTCTTGGTGTGGTTTGGATTACTTGCGTTTAATCTGATCTCTGCCTGTTTCATGGCCGACGGAACTTTCTGTTCATCTTTGTTTGTAGGATCTATGGAAGAAGTTCACGACTCGGACTCGACGAGAAAGGTTTGTGCTTCATCTTTTTTTTTGATGGCAAAATAACTTCTCTTTATGAAACAATCAGTACTTCATATATCTATTATAACAGAGTAAGTCAACAAAAGCCCTTTTATTTGAATGAACAAGAATCCGTTGTGTGCTGCTGAGCTATGTGCCCCTTTTCCAAATGTTATAAATGTTATCTTAACTTAGTTGTCACATAGAAGTTGGTTTGGGCTACTGGGCTCATTTGATGTTTGCATGACTTATTTGAACCCGATGCCAGCCTCACCGGCATCCTGAGGCGACAGAGCGACGGCCGCGCTCGACACCCTCTTTCGCAACTCGACGACAGCCTAGCGTCATAGGCGGCTCATACGGTGGTCTAGAAGATGGCGACCCATTTGGGTGGGCGACAACGACCGCAGCTGGTGCACGCGCTCACACTCAACCCGTCCATACTCAACTCTTCCTCTCGGTATGAGCCCCTTGCATCCTGTTTGAAGTTTTCTCTTTTCCCCCTTCTCCGTTTGTTTGACCTGGTTCTGCTCGGGTGGATGCAGGGTGCGGACTGAGAATTGGATGCTCTGTGCCAGCATATGGAAGTGTTGTGACCACTGTTGTTCCGGATGTGAGGTATAATGCTAATTGGACTTGTGAATTTATCGTGTCTTGGAATGGATTGCCGAAATGTTGGGGTTTTCTCAGTATGTAGTTTCTTTTACTTATATTTTATTCTTATAATTCAGTGGTCCTTGATTGCAACCTGGTGTCATCCTGTTCCTACTCACAGGTTACAGTAGTGCACGAGCTGACAAGGAAGAAATCTTGGTTTCAAAGTTCTCTCTGTACGTGGCTAGCTGAGTCGGGTCTACTTAACTTTGCTATCTGAAAGATATAGCTATTTTATTTTCCCATTCAATTAGGCAATCTTTTGAGGAGGTTAAAATGAGTTATATTTTGGGCAGGCTTGATGGCTATTTGTATGTTGGGCCATGTTAGTGGTGTTCTTTATTTGTTCATGGGTCAGATTGTTTGTTTGGTCTTATGGTTTAGACGTTTGTCCTGACAGTTTTGGTATGTTTATATAGTACTTTTGGAATGCGATATGATTCTTTTTGGGTTTTTTAGTTCACGCATTCATTCTAAGAATCTTGATATCCGGCTGTGTTGTTGTAGATTTGTAAGTTTTTTGCTTGGGAGCCATCTATTTAGCCATGTTGGAGTAGGCTATATGATTTTTTCAGTTTTGACCACGTATGCTTCTTCCTTGGTCTGTTCACCAAGGTTTGCTCCCTTCCTTTCTCACTTTCATGCATTAGCTTTGTTTCATTATACTCTTATGATGCTCTGCGTCTGTGATGATCCACCACCAACTGAGGTATATAAATAAGCTGTGTTTCCTACATTTGTGCTGATCCACACAACTTGCTGATCTCCAACTTATTTCTTTTCTGACCATCTGCATTTGTGCATGTAGTCATGGACACCGACTCAAAAAATGAACAAGGTTACCCCTTCAGCTGCAGGTGCAGGGTACTATGTCTGGACTTGCCTTTTGTATTTCAATTCGTCTTGCTTTTTTGTACTAAATCTTTGATTCATGCTTTTTCTCTCTTCAATAGTAAATCATCTTGCAATACCCATGGTGCCACACGTGTTTTATTCACCAATCCTGTCAAGAGAAATCAAAATCAAGACGCCAATCAGCTTAGCCTTGGGCTGCTCCTTTTCTGCCTTTTGTTTCCTGTATACACTCATCTTTCTTTGATGGACCTGAATTTCTTTTTGTTGTGTTAGGTTGACGGTGACACTGCAGATGTAGCTTCTCTGACCGCTACCGAAGACACCGCTGAACAGCTTAATCAGACAAAGACAAAGTGCTGTTATGTAGGCATGGTTTAAAAACTAGAGCCTTTGGCTGGTCAAGTACCCTTGCCAAAGCGTTCGTGTAATCTCTTCAAGTTGTATGAAGCAAATTCTATGTATGTAACACCCAGGAAGAATATTATAATAATTATATAGAAGCAGAGAATCAACCTTGCTAGAGCGTTTGTCAAATATCTACTCGAGTAGCCTTGCCAAACTTTATCTGCTGTGTTCTTCACATGTTGTTTCAGTACATTCTCTAGCGTAAAATTTCCTTTTCAGTCAAGCAAAGTTTTCTTTGCGATTTTTTTGAACTTAAGTTTTCTTTCATGAAGTTCACTTATAGTCGCTCAACAGGCTCGGTATCAGTTGACAGACACCCCGTTGTGGCATCTCCTGAATCAGCAAATGATGTGGTGATACACACACCCCAATATCCACAAAAACGACTTTGTATATATCATATTCTCCTTGACAACCCCTTTTCACTGGTTAGGCCTAGCCCAGCAAACGTCAGTGGGCCGCATGAGCTCCGTGTGAAATCTATAGCATTTGATCTGAGATAAATAGTTAGGTTCTTTTACTCATCATAGAGCATCCAACATAGAAAAAGCCAAAAAGACCTTTAAACCATGCCTATATAGCATATCATGCAGATTCTCAGTTTTTATTAGTTTCACATGATAAAGTATATAGTTTGAACATAGATATTCCTTAATTTTCCATATAAAAGGTTTAGAATGATTACCCTCAGTGCTTGCTAAAACTCAAAGTTACTAACAAATGCAAAGATTTCAGTTATAAAAGGTTTAGAATCATTACCCTTGATGCTTGAATTTGGACGTTGCACCTTACTTGGGTAACATAGAGCCAAATGGCCCATTGTCCAAATACACGTCCAAAACACTTCAGGTTTGACATGGTCTCCATCCTTGATCAAACATAAAGTTACTAAAAAGGCAAATATTTTCAACGCGAACATGGTTTCAAATGGGTCTTTGCGCCATTTGGCGCACCGGGTCATCTAGTAAGTAGAAAGAACAAGCTAGCCTCATTGGGTCATTTTCTGAAGGTATGTGCATTGATAAAAATAATCAAACCATGACCAGGTGACCATGCTACAAATTTTCATCATTCTACACAGAGTGAGCAAATAGGCAATCAATGGAAACATGACAAATTTATTAAATTTGGCATGAAAAGATCCTTCAACACAGAGTAGCAATAATCCAATCATCAAAGAGAGAAAAATACAGAGCTGAGTAGCCTTAATGAATGAGCTAGCCCACATCATCAAAAAAGGGTAAACTGTTAAAGTGAGCTCACTTGTTTACCTAGGTTGCAATTCCAAGACCTCGGCGAGTTTGTTCTCGTGGGCGTCCTTCCATTGCACATGCCGCTATTAACCCATGTAGCACTTCTGCGTCGTGCCACCGCGTGGGTGGGGTATGATCCTTGCTGTATCCAAAGAAAAATTGTTAGTGTTTGATACTTTGATCTATGGAATCAAGTAGTGAGCTACCTGAAGTATCGTGCACCTGTATATAAACCATGACATAATTTTGCCCCACCAATAAATTCCTAGCTGGTATAATGTATGTAAGTTGTCTCTCAGCTTTGTCAATCAACAACTACTTTTGCTTATCATATCAATGGCTTAATTTGACAAACATAAACAATAACCATAATTTGGTTGAAATATATGCATGACAGAGATCATAAAAGATAAGCTATGAGTGTATCAATTCCTGTAGTATCTCTCAATAGACAAGCAGCAGTGCAGAGCTCTGCTTACGAGGTTACAAACATCTCTGTAGTCGCCAAAAGATGACCATGATATTTTTATAGCGGCTCAAAGTGCTGCCCGGCCGAGCTCAAGAGGCGCGCCTCCCCCAGCAGCAGCGCCTACACTATTCTTGATGCAAACAAGTATGATGATAGTGGAGAGGCAACATGGAGCCCGCAATTTGATGAGCATTTCAAGGCCGCACCCCACCTTTTCATGTCTCTGCTACGCTTTCTTATTCCCACACCCACGTGCAGAGTGTGGTTACCAGGTAGAGGTCTCCTAAAAAAAAACTGAGTGAAAATACATGCTACTACGAATACTGTTTTCAGTATAGAAAGAACAAGCCTAATCCTGAGAAAATGAGATGTGCTGAACAAGCCTAATCCGTGTACAAAGGAGCCAAAAAAACATGTTACCATTATCATCACCCGTACAAGTAATTAATATAAAAATTTATCATGGAAATATTCCTAAACTTTTCTAGGAATGTTGACGAGAGCTGCCAGTTGAAACTAAATATGTGTTCCTTCATGTGCCTTTGCTTTGAAACATCTAGTCAGCTAAGTTCAATAGTATGAGAATCAATTATACTTCTAGCCCCTTTAAACATCGTCATATCAAAGTAGCCAGAATTATCTTGTACAATCCATTTAATATAATATTTTTCTTGATTATGCAAGATAAAGAATAATGATATTGGGTCATAGCCTCATAGGCATCATCTATACGTCTGCCAAATATTAACAACCAATGTGTTTAACCAAGGTTATCGCTCTAACCTTATTTTCTAGCGACTTCTCCCAATTGAAGTTATTGCCCCCTTTGATTTCCCAACAGAAATTCTTTGAATCCTGCACTCGTAACACAAGTAGTTATGCGAATGCACACACAACACTTTGAAATGTGAAGGGATTAACCCTAGTTCAAAAAATAATAATAACCGAATAGCTTAAGGCCTCCAATAGTCAGGCATTAGAGTAGACTGAGAAAAGATCATTGTTTCTGTAACACGAGATATTCAGAGGAACCAATCATCAGTTCTTCCAACACAACCTTGATCGAAAAAATATTAGCTTGCATAAGACAGTAATAAGATCACTTAAATCAAATCATTGCAGAAATATGCCCTATAGACATGTGTCTTATTAGGGACGCATCCATTTATTACACATCAAAAACACAGTTGACAGATTACAGTCAGTGCACATATTCAGAATGCCAGAAGATCTCCAAGATGAGATAAGTTGACATTCAAGTGTCCAGAATCGGGGAATGCTTAACACCCGTGGTATCCTTCCATCTAATACGAGCTGACCGGTGACCCAATCATCAGTTCTTCCAACACAAGCTTTCCTGTAACACAACTTCTCCCAATTCCTATAACTTGCATATGACAGTAATAAGATCACTTACATCAACTTTCCGCAGAATCGGGCTTGGCCGTAAATTCGGCTGGCAAAGGAGTCGATGACCTCATGCAGTGCGGAGCCTAGAGAGGGAGGACCCGTTGAGCGATGTGAGCTCGTGGATCACGACCAGCGAGGCCGACGTGACAGCGGCGCTTGCCTCCTCGGAGCTCACGGCATCCACAAAGGGCGCCACAGCGTGGCGACCGGGAGCGAGGGCGAGCATCACCGGCGAGGGAGAAGGCAAGCGGGGGACGGGGGCTCGACGGAGCGGCGTCATCAGCAGCCGCACATGGGTTGGCGGCTAGGGTTAGCCGCAGGGGCGCGCAGGGAGGGAACGACGAGGAGGTGCTGTGCATCGATCGGGGAGACAAGGGTGAGCCGCACTGGTGGCGGCCGGCGCGTGAGTCGGATGGCGTCGGCCAGAATCAAAGGGGTGGCGGCGGCAGCGGATCTCAGAGGCGGAGAAGGGCTCAGCGGCTGGGGGAGTCTTGACGATAGAACGAGGAAACAGATCAATGGGAGTCTCGAGGCTGTTTTTTTTACGATCGAGGCGGAGAGACGAAAGAAAAACCGGAGGTGGGAGGATGACGAAAAAAAATCAGAGGTGGAAGATGACGAAAAAACCCAGCGAAAATAAATCGCGCAGACTATTCACCAAGTCGTCCATTAGGAGTAGAGATATGTAACACAAATCGAAATAAATTGGTGTCCCACCGATTTTTATTCAGTCACCATTCCATATATAATGACTATTTTTCCATATAGAACACGAATCATATCGCAATTCAAGATCAGGTTGTACTCTTTCCGTGTATGCAACCGAAACTCCACATCGACATGTTCAATTTGTTGGTTCTGGGCGGGACAATGGATGATCCCTGGAAAAGACGGATCCCCTAGCAGCGAGCCAAAGTTTACCATCCTAGGTGAAGCCATCCCCATCGACCCGTTCAATTCGTTTGTTCTGGGCGGGCCGGGCGACGATTTGTGGAAGCGACGATCCTCTCCCTGCGAGCCAAAGTTTGCCATGGGAGGTGAAACCACAGGTCAGCACCATTGCCCTATTCATATGAGTGGAAAATCAATGATTATGTACAGATGAAACAATGTGTAATGGATGGGACATGACCCAACATCTTTAGTCAAACTAGAAGAAACAAAATATGAAGTGAAGGACATGACCCAGCGTAAGATTTTTCTTCAAGTGTTTTTGCAATATCTCAAGTTCAGGGATCTATCAGTTGACAAGAGATGCACAAAAAAATAAAACATGTCCATTACAACCAAGCAAAAAGCATTAGACGATTCTGAAAAGGAGTCTGAAATTTGAACGAAAATCGCTTTAACTCATTTTAGGGTCTGGGGATCATGAGATAATTAAGACCATAAAAGCATATGTGCATCCCTAGCGCTGCCCGAGTTAGTTTCAAGGTGGACACATCATCCTTTTCAGCAATTTTATCATTTTTGCTATCTTTATCCCATCCCATGGCACCACCTACAGAAGATAAGGTGTTGCAAAATAATTTATTTGCGAGTAACAAAACAGACATATCAAAAGAGAAGAAAACCTATGCATGCGAAGCTTAACTGTAAGCATTTCTTCTATCTGAGCGCCAAATGTAACCCCCTTAGCATTGTATACATGCCATGTACTATGAAAGAACAGTATGTACATGTCATATATTTTTGTTTGTGTCATAGACTTCCATTTCTCGGTATGATCATATCATTCTCCCTATATGTCTTCCAAAGACATCCATATGAACCTATATGTTGCATAAGTGCATATCTACTTCTCAGTTTTATAGAGAACAAAAATTGGGTGGCCTGTGTTATAAGATTCATGTATAATCATTAAGGGAAATGTCAAAAGGTAAAAATCCCGTGAATTGGGAATAGGGAAATTCAAGTACGTAGGAAATAATGACATACCAAAATGTAAAGAATAGCACCACTGCAGCTACAAAATCACAATCCTTTGCTCCAAGATCTGAACTAAATTCGCCCTGAAAACAATTAGTCATGTGAAGTCAGACTTCATGATAGTCGGATGGGACAAAAGCAATTGACTGTCTAGAAAATTCCATAGGGCACATAACAAATATTTGGCAGCATATAGGTTCCTACCGACATTTTAAGAAATGCAGTACATATGGCACTATTATGTTAAATAGGTCACCCTAAACAATGCTTTAGATTAATCATGGTCATGAGCACAAGCATAATGACTACTCTACCAAGCAAAAAATAGGACGTTGTAGATATGTGATTTAAAGTAAAAAAGGAATAATTATCATGCTTTGCTTTTGTTCCCTGAATTGGAATTTTAGAAAGAAAAATGGAAATACAAGGCACACACCATTAAGAAACAGATGGTCATATTCTAATATTCACTTCTTTTAGAAATGAGCATTTATCTAAGCTCGATACCGAGCTAGCCCCTTATCGTGCATTCAAGACAAGGGGATGTACGACATCATTTGAAATTAAAGCAACATGAATAGGCACCTGAGATGATTCAATGGAAAAAAGACCACAAGAACTTTTTATGCATAACTCTTAGTTCTAATTCTCATATCAGCAAGTGTAGTCCTTAGCTTGAATTTATTATGTCAGCCTGGAAAGATACACCCAAGAAGAATTTCTACTTAATTATGTGATGAAAATAGAGGGGAATGAGGGGCAATATAAAGTATCGATTCTATATTAGATGGATCAACTAATGCAACCAATAGTTGTTGTACCTTACAAATTCAAGCACTGGACTAACAAGAAGTTAATATATAGATGTGGAAGGTTTCAGAATTCAGCAAGGGTAATAAGACCTCGCACATTTGCTTCTGAGGTGGAGCAGTAGCCGCTACGTCCATTCGACCGACAAGATGACGATGGTCATGGCATGTGAGTGTTGTGTAGGGTTTGTACCATGACTATATGGTTGTGCATCGCCTCTGGCTTGACCTGCCACCAGTAAGACATATCATTTGGATATTTAGATGATAAAAACAGAATTGTAGGCAGCAACATGTTCACCAGTGCACAATTCCTAGCTTTCAATACAAAAAAGTTATCTACCACAGTATGATATGATGTACTGATGTATCCTTGGGCATAGGAAGAACATAGCAAAAATGAAAATAAAGCACAGTGCTTGACATTACACTTGAATGCAGTCAACAATAAGCCACGCTGTAGTGAACAAGACTTGTTTCATCTGCATGATTGTTAATGACCACATGATGACTTCATACAGAGAAAATGGTCAGGTTAAATGCCATGAAAACTCAAAAAAAAAATTGAGTCCGCTTTTTAGGAAACATGACAGCTTGAAGGGATTATGCACAATTTCAGCATTTTTATAACCTCGTGCACACAAGAAACATATTCTAGGCAACTGCATACACCCGCACACAAGCAATAGATAACAACCTCTTCCCTATCGATCCCAACAAGACGTCCATGGCACCACTGTAAGGAATGTGCCCTTCTGCACCTGCATCACCGGAGCACAACCAGCCCCTTCACCGCTGCTACATAGCCTCCGACTGAAGCAAATAGTAAAGATATATTTTTGGTTCAACTGAAGAAAATAGCAGAAATGATGAGTTGGCAAATTGCAAAATCAAAGATAGATTATTTCTACTATTATTAAAGGTTCGCATTTCTAGATTCCACAAACAAACAAAGCATTGGTTAGTTATGATTCTATCCCATTAGCTTCACAATATAAGCTTGTGTGAGTTAGAATCGATCTCAAATCAGAGATTACCTGTTTCCTTCCTTCGCTCTGCCCGAGGTTGCCCCACCCACATCCTAACACCGACGGCATGGGCGGTCAGACCCGACAGGCAACATTTTCCCCTCCTCGTTGGATCCAGCGGCCAGAGAGGCGTGAGAGAGGGGAGCTGCAACAGGAACAACTAAGGGAGGAAGTAGCAGCCGATGCCACCAAAAGAAGGGGAGCAGCAGGGGGACACGGCCGAGGGAGTGGAGCGGCAAGGGGGCGCCTCCGATGGAGGGGAGTAGTAGGAGGGCCCCGCCGCTGGAGGGGAGCAGCAGGGGGGCGGCGTCGATGGAGGGGAGCACCGGTGCCTGTCGAGGGAGAGAAAGAGGTGATGCCGAGGGAATGGTCGATGGAAGGTAGCTAGAGATGGGGGAGCTCGGTGACGACCATGCGGCGCGAGGCCGTGGTGGCATGTGTCATACAGTCGTGGAGGGGAGAGGAGGCTGGCGATGTCTTGCCGGGAAGGGGAGGTGGTGGAAGAAGTCGTGAAGGGAGGGAAGGGGAGGCGACATGGAGAGCCATGGCATGGAGAGCAAGCGGCAAGGAAATGAGATGTGAGTGTGAGGCTGTGAGCAGAAGTAGTTTTTTTCAATTATGGAAACAAGCAGAGCTTGTGCTGTGTGTGCGGTGAGAGACGGGAGAAGTGGCCGTTTTCTTTTCTATGGGAAAGAAGCGACTGCCTAACAATGTTATTTTTGGAATGTAGACCAACAAGTGTTACGAGCCTACGACAATTTGGTCCTAAAACAGAAAAACTACTACTAACTAGTTTTTTTTTTTGAGACAAACTCCGAAGCTTTATTACGTCGTCACAATGTTTACATAGACGAAAGAAAGTCCGTCCGGCTGTCCCAACCAAACATGTCGGCCAGCCGGAAGGGATAAAGCGTGCTTCGCGAGTTTGTGGGCTTCGACATTCGAGCTCCTAAATTCGTGGCTAATATTACATATAAAGAAGTTTGATCTATGCTCTATTATTTCATGTATGATCGCACCATAAGCTGTAGGGTTGTTGGCTCGGATGTCCTCGACCACCACCTTCGAGTCGGACGCCACTTGTACAGATGAAACATTCAGGTCGTCTGCCAGGGCCAACGCCTCCCTGATCGCCATGCACTCAAGCGTGGCCGGATCGGAAATACCTGCAAAAACCACCGCCGACGCTCCCGGAAAAGGCCATCAGAGTTTCTTGATATCGCCGCAACCGAGCCGTGTCCACTGCCCCTTCCAACTGCAGCATCTACATTCAGTTTTGTCAACCCTGATGGAGGGGGAATCCAGCTTATTGGGCGAGGAACAGAGTTGCCACCCTGCCTTGCTTTAACAGTTTTGATAGCCTGCAATTCCCTCATGTAGGACTGAATAAAACCATGAACCTGAAAAGGACTTTGGTATATTTGCTCATAGATCGCCTTACGGCGCGCTCCCCACAAGGCCCATAGTGCGACCACGAGTGTTGTAAAACTCTCCTGGGGTAGTACCTCGTGCATGACAGAGAGCCAGCTCTTCGCATCCCCTTCCTCATTCTTACTCAATGCGTCGATGATATTCTCAGAAGACAAGGCCCATGTACTCCGGGAAACCATGTAGTTTAGCAAAGCGTGTCTCCAAGTGTCTTCCGCTCCGCAAAGACCGCAAGCAGGCGTCTCCGCTATGTTTCGGTGATGCAAAAGTGCCCCGGTTGGTGTGGTGTTCTTCACAAATCTCCAAAGGAACATCTTAAGTTTTGATGGAATGTTGAAAACCCATAGCTTTGTCCAGATTTCATTATTAGCTTGTGTGTGGGACGACCCCCCTTGCTCATATAACCATGCATCTCTGCTCAGCTTCTTCTGGTGGATCATGTGGTAAGCAGATCTGACAGAGAAGATACCCCGTCTATCCTCGCTCCAAGCCCAAAAGTCCTCAACCTGTCTGGTACAGAGAGGAATTTTCATGATAGATTCTGCATCGATGGGAACAAAGGTAGCACGAACCAGTTGCTCGTTCCAGGAGCATGTAGCAGTGTTGATGAGTTCAGACACTTTATGAGGAGGATGTTGAATCAGAGAGGTCAATGGGCGCTTCATGTGTGTACGAGGTAGCCAGTTATCACGCCAGATGTTCGTGGTTTCGCCGTTACCAATTCTTCTCACAAGTCCCTGCACCATAATATCTCGCCCATCAAGGATTGCCCGCCAAATTTGTGATGGATGGTTCCCAAGGGTTGCTTCAAAGAGAGACACATCAGGAAAATAAACCCCCTTAAGAATACGGGCGCTCAAAGATGTAGGGTTTTGTAGCAACCTCCACGCCTGCTTCAATAGTAAGGCAAGATTAAAGATCTCCAGATCCCTGAAGCCCAGGCCGCCTAGATGCTTTGGCTTTGTCATCTCATCCCAGGCTACCCAACTCGGCTTGCGTTTTCCCCCCTTGCTCCCCCACCAAAACTGTCTGATCAGGGAAGTTATGTTCTCACACAAACCTCATGGGAGACGGAAGCATGACATCGAAAAAACTGGTATTGACTGAGCCACCGATTTGATAAGAATTTCTTTGCCCGCTGAAGATAACAGCTTCTCCATCCACCCTCTAATCTTCTCCCACACACGATCTCTCAAATATCTGAATGTGCCATTCTTCGAGTGCGCCACATCTGTGGGCATCCCCAGGTACCTGTCACTGAGTGACTCGTTCTGAACATTTAAAATATGTTTGATGCTCTCTCTCATGGCTTGTGGACAACCCTTACTAAAGAAGATTGATGATTTCTCATGGTTTATCCGCTGGCCAGATGCCACACAGTAACTCTCCAGCAAGTTTGATACTGCCACAGCCCCTTCAACACTCGATTTAAACAACAACAGGCTGTCGTCAGCGAAAAGGAGATGGTTCATGGCTGGCGCCGTGGATGCCACCTTGATCCCTTCTAGCTGAGACAAAGACGAACTGGATTTCAGTAGGCACGAAAGGCCCTCCGCTGCGATTAAAAAGATATATGGGGATATCGGATCTCCCTGCCGAATGCCTCTGGATGGATTGAAAGTGTCAAGCCTCTCACCATTGAAAAGTACAGAAAAGGATAGTGACCGAACCATACTCATAACTATCTGGACCCATGATGGAGCAAAACCAAGTTTTATCATCATCGCCTGTAGATAATCCCACTCTAGTCTGTTGTATGCCTTCATCATATCCAGTTTGAGCGCATAAAAACTATTTACTTTTGCCTTGCTGCGTTTCATAAAGTGAAGACATTCATAAACACTGATGATATTATCTGTGATATGCCTGCCTGGCACAAATGCTAATTGTTCCTCTGAAATGATGTCCGGACGAATCATCTTCAATATGTTTGCAATCACCTTGGACGCAATTTTGTATAATACGTTGCATAAGCTGATGGGCCTAAACTGAGTTAGCATAGTAGAATTCATTACCTTAGGTATGAGAACCAGGACCGTATCATTGATGCTTTACGAACTTTCCTCTCCTCGAATGATCCTGAGAACCGCCTCTGTAACCTCGGCACCGCACAGATCCCAATGATGCTGATAAAAGTGAGCTGGGAAACCATCAGGGCCCGGTGCTTTGGTCGGAAACATCTGAAAGAGGGTTGTCTTTACCTCCTCTTCCTTGTATGGTGCAACCAGTAGCTCATTCATCTCCGCGGTCACTTTTGTTGGTACACAATTTAGGACTGCTTCCATATTGTTTACACCTTCTGATGTGTACAAAGTTTCATAAAATTGTTGTACCATTGCTTTGAGCTCACCTGGATCATTAGTCAAGACGCCAAGGGAATTTTGCAGCGCCTTTATCATATTCTTCTTCCTACGGATGCTTGCTCTCAGGTGGAAAAATTTTGTATTTTTGTCTCCGGATGTTAACCACTCAATCCGTGAACGCTGCCTCCATAATATTTCTTCCCGGTGATAAAGTTCAACCAGATTCTCATTTATCTTGAGCTCGACATGTGACGGAGCACTTCGACTAGGATCAGCCCGCAACTTCTCTAGCTCCGATTTTAGCTTTTTGATCTCTTCCCTATCGATCCCAACAAGACGTCCATGGCACCACTGTAAGGAATGTGCCCTTCTGCACCTGCATCACCGGAGCACAACCAGCCCCTTCACCGCTGCTACATTGCCTCCGACTGAAGCAAATAGTAAAGATATATTTTTGGTTCAACTGAAGAAAATAGCAGAAATGATGAGTTGGCAAATTGCAAAATCAAAGATAGATTATTTCTACTATTATTAAAGGTTCGCATTTCTAGATTCCACAAACAAACAAAGCATTGGTTAGTTATGATTCTATCCCATTAGCTACAATATAAGCTTGTGTGAGTTAAAATCGATCTCAAATCAGAGATTACCTGTTTCCTTCCTTCGCTCTGCCCGAGGTTGCCCCACCCACATCCTAACACCGACGGCATGGGCGGTCAGACCCGACAGGCAACATTTTCCCCTCCTCGTTGGATCCAGCGGCCAGAGAGGCGTGAGAGAGGGGAGCTGCAACAGGAACAACTAAGGGAGGAAGTAGCAGCCGATGCCACCAAAAGAAGGGGAGCAGCAGGGGGACACCACCGAGGGAGTGGAGCGGCAAGGGGGCGCCTCCGATGGAGGGGAGCAGTAGGAGGGCCCCGCCGCTGGAGGGGAGCAGCAGGGGGGCGGCGTCGATGGAGGGGAGCACCGATGCCTGTCGAGGGAGAGAAAGAGGTGATGCCGAGGGAATGGTCGATGGAAGGTAGCTAGAGATTGGGGAGCTCGGTGACGACCATGCGGCGCGAGGCCGTGGTGGCATGTGTCATACAGTCGTGGAGGGGAGAGGAGGCTGGCGATGTCTTGCCGGGAAGGTGGTGGAAGAAGTCGTGAAGGGAGGGAAGGGGAGGCGACATGGAGAGCCATGGCATGGAGAGCAAGCGGCAAGGAAATGAGATGTGAGTGTGAGGCTGTGAGCAGAAGTTGTTTTTTTCAATGAGAGACGGGAGAAGTGGCCGTTTTCTTTTTTATGAAAAAGAAGCGACTGCCTAACAATGTTATTTTTGGAATGTAGACCAACAAGTGTTACGAGCCTACGACAATTTGGTCCTGAAACAGAAAAACTACTACTAACTAGTAGAGTGGCTGTGCGTTGCCACGGGCTTTTGAAAAAGTTTACAAAAGATACATGTTAAATTCGTCTTGCACCATCGTGTAAGAATATATCATTTTTCAAAAGGCATTCCAAATCATCGTTGATAACAAGGCATCTCCAATGTCCACGAACAAGGTTTTCTTGGGGGCAGATATGATTGATTCAATAACTGAAATATCTCTAGGGGTACAAACATAGTCTGTCGACATCTAAAAAAGTGAGCCAACTTAGACAACAAAATGAGCCAAATTAGTTGGATACAGAAGGCAATTTCACAAAGAAAATATTGATAATAACATTGAAAAATACCTTATGCGATAACATTTAAATTTGCATCCTTTTTTGGTTTGTTATGAGATATCACCGCTTCGACATCATTATGTTGTAAAAAACTTGATGAATTTACGGTCCCTTTCAGCAACTTCACATCGAAACCCTCAATAGATTTTTTTTATGCATCGTCAAAGTCCATATACATGTCTCCTATATTCTGAAAAAACAATAATATAGAAAAAATATACCATTCGTATTTTCATGTATAATATACATACAGAGGAAGGTTAGCTATATGCACCTCTTCTCGTGGTGTTTCAGTGCGATCTGTCATCGTTACATCAGTACATATGTCGGAATCCATCACTTTATATCTACGATGAAATATAAATGATATTTTCTATTGCATAATATAATCATATTTAATATTTGAAAAAAATAAAAGTGAAACTAAACAACTATTTTCTCTATAAAAAGACATATTTGACATTATTTGGAAAATATGTTGATTAAATAATTACTAACACAAAATTCGGGGAAAACAACAAACTGTAATGTTCATATATAAGTAAACAGTCATATGAAAATTATTTCAATTATTTATATAGGCCATGGAAAATTGTACAACAAAAGAAAAAAACATGCAAACAAACCTTCTTCAACCAAGTATATTTGTTTTTCCTCTCAATTTTATTGTGATAACCTTAGTATATGAAAGGTAAGTATAAAAAATATTTATTTTTATGAACCATATTATATATATATATATATATATATATATAGACACACACACTTTTATTGTTTCTGTGAGGTATGTATACTTTTAATATCTCTGTTTTTTATCATAAATTCCTACACATGCGAGTCTAGCATTTCTATCGTTGAGCAAAATTTGCACACAAGGCCCAAATTAGCTATCCACCATGGCCCAACCAACACCCAAACTTAGTCCCCTAAATAATAACTATAAAAGAAATTACCTTATCCATAGTATATTTTTTTGAGAGATTACAGTATACCTGGACAAATGGGCCGGCCCGACACGGCACGGCCCGGCCTGGATTACACGGGCCAGGCACGGCACTTCCCGGCCAGGCACGCGTACTGGCCTCCCGAGCCCAGGCACGACAAAGTTGCCTCACGGGCCGGTTTGACGGCCCACCTGGCACGCTGGCCTCTGGGCTCAGTGGCCACCCCTCGGCTTTTCCCCTCTCCCTGCCGCATCCCAACCCTAACCCCACTCACTCACTCACTTCCTCTCGCACTTTCCCCTCCCCCGCCGCATCGCCGTGTGCCTCGACGAGTCGGCGCCCTCGTAGGATGCCCGTGTGTTGCCACGGGCTTTTGAAATATTTTGCTATAGTTATGTAAACATAATGCATGTTAAATTTCATATGTAGAGAAAGATAACACGGGCACAATCGGGTAATAATTTAAATCCACTTCACTTGCAATGTAAATCGATAACAAAAAGGCAATTTGGTTATGCATACATATAAAACGATGATCTAACTAAAAATTGGATAAAAATTAAGATCTATCTAATGCGCTTAAGAAACTCTCGCACAATATCAAAAATGTTGTCTTTATATTATTGATATGATATTTGAGCAAGAATAATAAAAATATCTTCCTCAACTCGTACCCATCATGCACAAGCAATATATGCAATTAACATGAATCCTTCAAGTTGAAGGTCTCAAAATGTGTAACGGAGAATACTCACCATACAAACCGGATGAACTAATTCTTTACCATTCCACCAGAGCATAACGGAAAAAAGGCAGAAAAATCCCTGCAATTTGCTAAATTAATATTATCTTGAATATATAGTGATAATACAAATGAAATCTATTAGTATGGTCAGATGCATGGAATTTTCAAGGGAGTGCCTTTGCGATTAACTAAGAAGAAATTTGTGTTTTAGTTGAACTCGCTTGTCATTGGTCTTCCTCTAATTTTTTGTCTTCTTTCTTCACTCGTCGATCCAACCACCTCCACTACACCCCACCTAAGAGCATCAACGTCCAGGCACCCCAAACCGCCCCTATACACACGGTCAGACAACCCGGTCACTAACGGCTCTGAAGTCTGAACCTCTGCCTAGTTGTTAGTGCAATGTGTGTATGCTTCAAAGATAACAATCTCTAAGGCAACATGCATGTGCTTTCACCTCTGAAGGAGCTACAAAATATGCTGACTTACCTATGTGCACTTAATATTAGGTCAAATTGAATAATACAACAGAATTTCCATTTCTGACTTTTCATCCATCACTGAAATCAAAATGAAGGGACAATGTCCACTAACCATGCAAATATGTGGACCATGGGATATTTAGGCTGGCGTACATGGGAAATCAAACTACAAAATGACTCAGTATGTTAAGGATACAAACAAAATATAGTAAAAAGTGATAAAAACAAATCTGCAGCAGCTCACGACTCCACAAACTCGTATTCTCAGTGAGCAAGTGAGTGAAGCCGCCACGACAGGCTAGCACTGAGGGACAAGGGTGATAACTGCCTCCCCATCCAGTGCCTACTGATTTTGCCGGCGCCACTTTCATCCTGAGCACACCAGTACCGCTTGTGTGTTGCATAGGAACTATGACTTGAAATTATTGTCGAAAGCATGAAAAATGATAATGTTCCTCTCCGCTCCCCTCTCTCAAATACCCAAATCATGGTTGCCTCGCTACATTCAGCATAGCTCTGATGTGCAATGTTGTCTCCTCCAATGCTTAACAAATTCATCGTAGCTCACAACTGGACGGGCCTTGCGGGTTGAAGAAAACTATCCAAACCTAAACAGAAACAACAAAATGAGGACAACTTATAAGAAACGAAAAAGCGAGGAAGCACACACCTACATGCCCAAACAGAATATAAGATGCAACTACACTATATAATTTACTCATTAAAGAAGGCATCACTTCATGTTCAAGTCTTAGATGTAATTTAGATCGGACAATAATAATGCAAACCTGCACATTGAATTTATGGCAATTGGGACAAAACAATATGCACTAAGAAATATTAATTATATGCATTTATTGTATTATTAGCATGCAAAAGCAAAATCACTCGACTATACGGAAGCCTCGAGTAACATCCTTTGGGACTGGACCTTCAAAAAGGACTACTGTACCACAGTGGCGGATTCAGGAAATCAACTTTAGGTGTTCCAAAAAAATTCACCCTAACAGAGAAGTCCATTGTCCCATGGTAATACAAATTGTTCACAAAAACAACAATATCTCAAAAGAGAAGAAAACTACAAAGAGCTATATATCTAAATCCAAAGATAATTCATTAGCTTATCTTTTACTAATGAATTCGATCCAAAGATAATTATTTGCTATTTTTAAATCAACCGTCTCCCTCTTTACTAATGTGGTCATGTACATAGCTATATATATCTAAATCCAAAGATAATTCATTTGCTTATTTTTTTACTAATGATTCGATCCAAAGATAATTATTTGTTGTTTTTAAATCAGTAGTCTCCTCTTTACTAATGTGGTCATGTACAGAGCTATATCTCTCAATGACTAAATGCAAACATAAGATACACATGTACATGGCGCTCATCCCGTGACCCGTTTGTGCTGCTGTTGCATCTCCACTGGCGGTGGTGGGCATGGCACTGCACGGCTTGACCATGGGGGCTCCATCCGATCCGCGTCCGGTGTCGGTGGCTTGGTCAAGCTCTCCATCGGCATAGCCGCACGCCGCACAGAGGTCAGAGCCTCGTGCCCCCATGCTCGTTCAGCTCTGGTGCTGCTGGATTTGCAGAATTTAGACTGAGTTTTTTTAGGGGCATTTGGACTGAGTTAAGCTGCTGAGTATCTCTAGTGTAGTCCTGCATGAGATCTCTAAAAATATCTCATGAAGATCAAGTATGCACCACTCTTCAGTTCATATGTGTTTATCACAGCTTATAATAGTTCATATATGTTTATCACGACATGTGATTTCTGGGAAAATCTCTCAATGTGCTTCTCAATATCGCTGGCTTGGTAAGTGTAGCAGTAACCGCTCTATGTACATGGTTGCGGACAAAGTACAACTCAGGTTCACAATTTTTCTAGATCTAATGTTTTTGAACCTAGGGATATGTATACAGTTAGCAACTTTCTTACCTACGCAATGGTCATGGTCGTGGTCGCAGCAGCAGACACCGAGGTCTTCACGGCGCCAATGCTCTCCTTCCACGTCTCCACCAAGTTCAGAGACAGTGCGGTAGTGGCGGACCCGTCACCAGCCTTAAGGTCCGTCAGCTTTCATGCCGGCCACGGTGGCCAACCTCAACGCAGGCTTCGTCTTCTTCGGCTGTGCGATGGTGGATGCCTTGCTCTCCCTTGAAAACACCACAACGGCCACCGTAGACCCTTCCCTGCCCGCCGGCATGGTCGCCATCGCAGGCATCGCCTTCCCGTCCAGCCCGCACTCGCCGGCTGCCTCTTCCGTGACCCGCTACACAACTACGGGACTCCTGCTTCCATGAAAACACAATATAATTTATATTCACCAAGAAGCAACAGAAGTACGATCACTATATTAAATCCTGATGAACCATTTAAGCCGAGATACATACAGAGCAACACATCGGTTAAATTAAATCTAGCAGTATAGTACACTTGGCATCATTTATGCCAAGTAACAATCTAAATCCAACTCCCGCATTTGGCGTGAGCAACACTAAAATCTACTTGTGTCCAAATCACGATTGTTACTTGTTGTTGGCGTTCTGGAAACGGGGGTCCCCAGACTTTCCTGCCTGCGGCCTGCAGCGTGGCTCAGCAGTGGCCCAGTACGACACGTCTTCATCAACCCAAGTTCAAGACCCTCGCGAGGGGCCAAGCCTCGCGGGGTGGACGACACAAGGCCTCCTCAGGGGCGGCCTCACCAGGCAGGCTTGGGAGAAGCCGGAGAGATATGGCAAGGGGTACCTCGCGAGGTGCTCATGACGCAAGCCATGACGATCAAGACCAGGCGGGCGCCAGCCTGCGCAATGTCCTCGTTTCCTCTTTGGTGCAAAGGGAGCAAGCGCAGGGGCGCGGAGTATCGAGGCATCAAGCAAAGGTTTCCATATCAGTGCAACAAGACCAAGACCAGTAGGACGGCAGGACGGAGGTCACCGTGGAGCCCAAGACAGCGTCATCACCAGTGCCTTTGGCAGTCGAAGACCACCTTTAGTCAGGATAGCTTGTACTAGTTGTCCCCTTTCACAATGGCCATTGTTGGCTCCCTCCCCGCTCAATATTTGGGAAGAGGACCAGGGCCTCTATAAATAGGGCTAGCCACCACAGTAGAAAGGAGATCTCATCTGTAGCCAAGACATCGGATCCTGGCCAAGCAGAACATCCACTCATCAGCACAAGAACACCTCTCGCGAGGCTGTTCTTCCCTTGTATTGGTCATCATCAGCCCAAGAGGCAATCCACCACACCACACACTGGATTAGGGTATTACACCACAACGGTGGCCCGAACTAGTATAAACCTTATGTCTCTTCTGTTGTTCATCGTGCTAGCTTAGAATGGCGGCGAGGTTGTGGGCGTGTTTCGGTAGGAAGAAGATCTTCACGTGCACCCCAGAGTTCGAACCTTAAGGGTTTTGCCGGAACCCGATATCCGACATTTGGTGCACCAGGTAGGGGTGCGCCAAAATCTCCTTTCCGCCGATCTGCGTCACATCGCTTCGTCGCATCCATGGCAGACGCTCGCCGGGCCCGCGCCGAGCTGCTCTCGTCGCCCGCGTCACCCAGACGGCTCCCGTCGGCGGGCCTCCTCTTTGTTCCCCGGCGCCTGCCGCCAATGCCGCCACTGGCTCGGCGGGGAACGAGCAACAAGCATCTTCACCGCACCCCTCAGTGCGGCGAGAAGGCCTTACCGCCACTCCATCGCTGACCCTAACTAGTTCATCGTCTCACACTCGTCGCGTCCCCACGGATGCGCAGGCCGCGTTACTCCTGGCACGTGAACTCCTGCACTACCGCCCCGTCAACGATCTCTACGAGGAGTGGCTCGCTCGCATCACCGAGCTCGTCAGCGCCGCGGGGGGCTCTCCTGCGCCGTCCCTCTTGCTGCCTCGCCCTCCGTCATGCATGGGCGACGCGGCTCAGGGAGCACCTCCGCCACCTCCTCCCCAAGAAGGCGCCCTGGCTCCAAGGTGCACGGCCCCTGGACGTGACCCACCGCGCCCAGCGCCCGAGTGACAAGAAAGAAGCTACCAAGAAATTCCTCGGCCTCAAGAAGGCGCTCACGTGCTCCCTGCACCAGCACGGCAAGACCGCATCACTGCAGCAGCATGCCAAGACCCTGCACTGCCCCTGGCAGCGGCGCACGGGAACCATCAAGAGCAAGCCCCTCATCTGCAAAAGGCTCCAGTGGCCATCGCAGGTTGCCGCGCCTTCACCGCCGAGCTGCGTAGCGTCGCCTGGCCTGGCAAGTTCAAGCCGGACCTGCCTCCCCGCTACGACGGTACTGCCGACCCTGCGGAGTTCCCACAGCTCTATGAGCTAGGCATCGAGGCGGCCAAAGGAGATGAAAAGGTCATGGCGAACTGGTTTCCCATGGCGCTCAAGGATGGTGCCCGTACCTGGCTCCTGAACCTGCCTCCCGGTTTGATCTACTCTTGCGACGAGATGCGGAGCCGTTTCATCGCCTACTTCCAGGGCACTCGCGACCACCCCCCGGCTGTGGGTGACCTGCGCCGCATCAAGCAGCAGCCTGGAGAGACCCTGCAGAAATACATCCAGCGCTTCAACAGCGCCCGCCTCAAGATCCCCAAGGTGACGGACGAGGCCATCATCTCAGCGTTTTCTGATGGCGTCTGCGACGTCAAGATGAAGGAGGAGCTCGCCATCCACGAGGATCTGTGCACATCTCTAGAGCTGTTCAACCTGGCGACCAAGTGCGCAAGAGCTAAGGAAGGATGCCTCTCCCTCCTCGAGCTTCCAGCTGCTGACCCACAAGAGAAGAAGGCCAAGGCCAAGGACGTGAAGCGCCAAGGAGCAGCCGTGCTCGCAGCAGAGCCAGACACGAAGCGCGGCAGGGACCAGCCGGAGTCGTCCAAGGGCAACCGATTCTGCGCCTACCACAACGTCTACACCCACAACACCAACGAATGCTAGGAGCTCAGGGCCTTTCGAGAAGGACGCGTCGGTCGATGCCCCGAGTGCAACGACCAGGGCTACGGTCGAGGAGGAGGAAGAGGCGGAGGACGATGGGACGACCGAGGCCCTCGCCAGGAGTGGCGTGACCGACCTTGTGAGGATCGTTGGCAGGACCAGCCTCACGAGGGAGCCTGGAGGGATCAACCTCACGAGGACCGCCCGCAGGGCGACGCAGGCCTTCCTCCTCTGCCGCCACCGCCAAGAAGGAATGATGACCACCACCAGGACGAGGGGGCTGGGGGCTTCTAGGAGACATGTGCTATCGCTTGCATCTTGGGCGGTGCCCAGGCCCCAGCTTCTCAGCACATCTTCAAGCGGTTCGCTCGCGAGGTGAATGCAGTCCTGCCCAAGCTCGAGGCCACGCGCCCTCTCAGGTGGTCCAAGTGCGCCATCACTTTCAGCTCAGCGGATCAACTCAAGTGTGCGGCTACTACTGGCGTCATCCCGATGCTTTGTTCCCCAGTCATCAGCAATGTGCAAGTTACCAGGACCCTCGTCGATGGCGGCGCAGGACTCAACATTTTGTCCGTCAAGATGTTCAACAACCTTCAAGTGCCATATGATCAACTTCAGCCTATCAAGCCTTTCTCAGGAGTTACTGACGGCTCCACCACCCGATAGGGCAGGTCTGCCTCCTTGTCACTTTCGGGCAGCGCAACAACTACCACACCGAGCTCATCGACTTCGACGTCGCCCACGTTTGCCTGCCATACAATGCCATCCTCGGGTATCCGGCCCTGGCCAAGTTCATGGTGGTGACCCACCATGGCTACAATGTCCTCAAGATGCCTGGAAGCGGCGGAATCATCATAGTCCCCTGTGAAGAGAAACATGCGGTATGCTCCCTCGAGCGCGCTTTTCAAGCTGCATCAATCGAGGACCCGGACAGCAAGGGAGAGAACCCTCCTGAGGCATTCCCCAAGAAGAAGAAGACATCGCCCAGCTCAAGGCCTCGGGAGGTTGGCATCTCAGGAGGTGTCGCATCAGAATCTGCGCCCGTGCAAGGGACGCCGCCTTCCATCGCATAGGAAGGCGCGCCCGACGCCCTCCTCAGGCAGGGCTTGGGGGCTCTCTTCTAGAGGGCCTCAGACTTTGCCAAGATCACAAGGGAGGCGCTCGGGCACCACTTGGAGGCGTGCTTCGCAGCACGTTTCCCTCAAGAAGGCATGGGGCGTGGAAAGCCCAACCCTCAGGAGTTCATCACTAAGACCACACAGGAGCTTCAGGAAGCAAGAGCCATGCGCGGTGATCCCTGTTTGCCTGGCGTAGCTCCCCATCCAGGCGAGGATGGCGGGCTGCATGTCTGCATCGATTTCCCAGGGCTCAACTGAGCCGCGTCTCAGGAGCGCCTCTGGCCCTCGCACATGGGACATTGCGAGGGTCCACCGCACAACTACGTTCGCATGCCTTTCGGCCTGCCGAACGCGGCTGCTACTCACCAGCGCCACCTGCGGAGCATTCTGGCGGCTCAGGAGGCCAGGCATCACGCGGTCCTAGCGGAGATGGAGATGGTCCTCGAGGAACCGCCTGGGCCCCCAGAGCCTCCCGAGGCTCAGGGCTCCGGTGGCTCATGAGGGTCAGCCTCTTCGTTGTGCATCTTCAGCTACTCCAACACCCCCTCTACAATGGTACCAGGTGACATCTTTTAAGTTCATTTCAGCTGGGAGCGCCCTCGGGCTGCATCATCCCCAAGCCGCTCGGGCCTGACCCAGTGGCATGTATCCCTCCTGCATTTATCTAAGTTGATTTTCCCTTCATGCCTAACCTGCCTGTGATTATCGCCTGCTCGATTGACACCTACCTCTGGAGCTGCTTACTCTGGAACGGCGCTTGCACATGGATCCGTCCCTGCAACGTCGACAAATCTGAGCGATCGAGCTCTGGCGAGTGGCAGCCCCGCAAGCGTCACCTCACCAGGCCCTCAGTGCCCTCACCACTCTCTCGGAGCAACCAATGGCCGATCGACAATCATAATGGCAACCCCTGCTCTTCTCGTGTTGGTTTGTAGGAACCTCCTGAGGTCTACAGCGGGTGGCACCACGAGCTCTCTCTTTCTTTCCCACGCGACCCGCTTGCACGTTAAAAGGGGGGCTCCTGAGCATCGCGACTCAGGAGCTCTTACTGGCTCTCCAGCCCTCACCCCCTGGTCTTGTCCATGGCATCGCGACCTGACATACCAGCGGCGGCTGAGCTCGCTCGAGAGCCAGGACCTAAGGACGTAGAGCGCTAAGGAGAGTGCGGGGAAGAGAGGGGAAGCTCGCGAAGGCCAAACCCAGCTACATCCTAGCTGCCGACATACAAGTCCGGCGCAACGCGAAGGAACAACACCATGTTTTCGAGATAAGTTTCGCACTTGGAATAGCTAATTGATGCAACACAAAATCTCCACCTAATGCGGCTCTGTGACGGCGACGTTGCCTTCCTTTCTCATCTTCTGGCGGCTGCTTGTGCACTAAAGGGGACCTCCCGAGCATCGCGCCTCGGGGGCTCTTACTGGATCTCGGGCCGCTCACCTCCTGGCCTTGACCACGGCATCGCGACCTGGCATACCAGCGACGGCTAAAGCCTGCCTGGGGACTAGGACCTGTCAATGTAGAGGACCAAGTCGTCGCGAGGTTAGAAAGGGGGAACCAAGCCAGGACAGGACAAGCATTCACACCGCTTCATAATAAGGATAATATCAACAAAAGACATCACAGACCCTTTACATGCCCCCACAGGGTGTTTTCTCGATTCCTCGGAGGGAACAAAAGACGCGAATCCTAAGGAGCCCTAACCACACGCGCCTCCATGGCCGACGCCATCATCAATAGTGGGCCATGGAAGACCGGCGCCAACCCCATCCAGATCAGCTGCGCCGGCGGCCTGATGCGGCCGCCTTGCTCCGGGCACGACGCGAGCTCGGGGGCACGTAGCTGTCGTCGCTCGTCTCCGGAGTCACGAAGAGCTCGAGAGAGTCACTGGACTCCCAAGCCTCACCGCCGCTGCCAGAGGAGCCGTTGGGGAAGCGGGTGGCAGGCCTAGCCCCTGCCACGACGATGTCCCGACTGCCTCCCCAGGGGCAACACTCCAGCCGACGGCCTTCTGCGTCGAAGACCTTGAAGAGCATCAAGGAGGCGCCATCGTATTCAAAATGAATCACGAGGGCACCCCCTGTTCGACAAACCGGGCGATCTCGCCCCGGCCTCGAGTCATGAAGACCTTGCCTGGAGCGACGACTTCAACCTCCGCTCCGGTCGCCGGAGCACCGTAGTCTGCCTGCTACAGCCAAAGCTTGAGAGCCCCCCTCGGCGGCATCTTGAAGGCGAAGAATGAAGGGAAGCTGATCTAGGTGCTTGGAGGCATCGCGGGATGAAGCACGAGCTCGCGAGAGGAGTCCGCAGCGTGGACTCTGAGAGCAACGGCATGCACCGTCGTGGCTCGTCGACCTCGCCTGCGGTGCGGGCGGCATCGCTTGTCGTCTTCTTCTACAGGGCCCTCGGCCCCGGCGTACAGGGGTAGCGGGAACCCAGGAGGTGGCCGCTCGCGCCAAGGCCTCATCATCTCCGACCTCGCAACCTCGTCGCGGCGGCGCGGGACCGACCATTTCTTCGGCGGGAGCGGGTCAGGCCCCTCTTGGGGGGCCTTTCCTTTCTCTGCGGTTGAGAACCTGCGGATCGGTGCCATTGGCGTCGAGAATGGAGGTGGAGCAAGGGAGAAGAAGCAGGCGAGGCAAGAAGAGATGTGCAACGGGGGCGAAAGGCTTTCGCCCCCCCATTTATAGCCCAAGGGAGGCCAACCGTCGGCCTCCACGATCACAGGTAATGATGACTCTTTGTGCATGCAGCAGGGACTCGTCAAATCGGGCAGTTGCCGAGGCAGCGTGGGTAAGTGGAGACGCCGACGTCCAATCAACCGCCATGTGGCGACCAAGGCCGCAGGCTGTTGGGGCCCGCGGTGCTCTGTGCTTGCCCTTTGGCTTCGCTGCTAAGCCAAGTCCAAGCACGCCTTGGGCTCGGGGGCTACTGTCGGTGTTCTAGGAACGGGGGTCCCCAGACTTGCCTGCCTGCAGCCTACAGCGTGGCTCAGCAGTGGCCCAGTATGGCCGGTCTTCATCAACCCAAGCTCAAGACCCTTGCGAGGGGCCAAGCCTCGCGGGGCAGACGACACAAGGCCTTCTCAGGGGCGGCCTCAGCAGGCAGGCTCGCGAGGAGGCAGAGAGATCAAGGCAAGGGGTACCTCGCGAGGTGCTCATGACGCAAGCCATGACGATCAAGACCAGGCGGGTGCCAGCCTGCGCAGTGTCCTCGTTTCCTCTTTGGTGCAAAGGGGGCAAGCGCAGGCGCGGAGTACCGAGGCATCAAGCAAAGGTTTCCATGTCAGTGCAACGAGACCAAGACCAGTAGGACGAAGGTCACCATGGAGCCCAAGACGGCGTCATAACCAGTGCCTTTGGCAGTCGAAGACCACCTTTAGTCAGGATAGCTTGTACTAGCTGTCCCCTTACAAAATGGCCATTGTTGGCTCCTTTCCCGCTCAATATTTGGGAAGAGGACCAAGGCCTCTATAAATAGGGCTAGCCACCACAGTAGAAAGGATATCTCATCTGGAGCCAAGACATCGGATCCTGGCCAAGCAGAACATCCACTCATCACCACAAGAACACCTCTCGCGAGATTGTTCTTCCCTTGTATTGTTCATCATCAGTCCAAGAGGCAATCCAACACACCACACACTGGATTAGCGTATTACACCACAACGGTGGCCCGAATCAGTATAAACCTTGTGTCTCTTCTGTTGTTCATCGTGCTAGCTTAGAATGGCGGCGAGGTTGTGGGCGTGTTTTGATAGGGAGAAGATCTTCGCGCGCACCCCAAAGTTCGAACCTTAAGGGTTTTACCGGAACCCGATATCCGACACTTGTTCATCACTGTACATCTATACAAAACCAGAACGAGAATTATAAAAGCATTCCAGAAATCTCCCTAAGGCGGTCACGGGTGATTCAGACCAATCAACCCAGTGTCCCATAATTCTTTAGATCAATTGTTTATCTCAGATAGATGAGGTGTAACCCAGATCCAATAAAGTACCAAGTTAAATTAAGAAAACAACCCATGGTCATGAACATGAATTGGATTTCAGATCAATTATGACTGGTGGGTGCTGGTTAGGTAGATAGGTATGCAGCTGTGTCCGAGGGAAAGGCGCGTGGAACGGCGATGCTAGGTAACTGATGGTGAGGGCGGCGATGGTGGCTACGGAGCTGTCGCTCCTTGGAGACCTTATGAAGTAGCACGTCGTAGGTAATCCCTGTCGCACACTCGGACCCCCTCGGTGACACTTGCGGGACAATTACTGAAGAGTGGGGAAATGCTAAAACCAAAATTGAAACCGAGACTTCAGCACTGGGCTCTCAGCTAGCAGCCAGATTTGGTGCAAGCCATGTCGTGCTCCTGCCGTCGTAGGCTCGTAGGCAACAAAGACCTTGGATCTTCACTGGGAACATACCTTAAGAGTGTGGAGCAAACACTGTCAAACTTGATGTGCCGCCTGGACGGCGTGCTTACAGCGACCGAGGCGGCTCTGGCCGCTGCCTGCGCGCGCTCGCGCACGCCGCTCTGCCGTGAGCACCGGCCACACGCTCCGCTGCGAACCACCATGTGCTCTGCCGCTTGCCGCGTCTCCCTGCTATCCGCCTGGCCTGCCGGACGCCTTTACCGCCGTCTTCCAATATTCAGAAATCCATAATGGAGGTTTGTCAGGCAGCAAGGATCATGTGATTAAATGGAAATTTCAGAAATTAGCAATGCACATGAAGATTAATGATTGGTCAATTACCATTCCCTTTTCACCCACCGTCTTTGCTTAATGGGACGGCTGCATGCTTGCTTTCTCTACATCACTCTCCATGTCGGGAAGTAGCTGATCAAGACCAACAGTACAAACAAAACCACACAAGAACGAATAGGCTAAAGCGTGGCGCCATGCCTTATTGCGCAGACCAGCGGCTCTTCCTGCATCGGCCTAACTCCGCCTTCCGCGTGTGGGTGCAGTGCGCCCTGCGGTAGTGCAGTGCGTGGCGATCCACACCGCTAGCTACTGCAGTTATTGCCCACCCTGCTGCCTGGTGCATGGCGCACCATCGGCAAAGGGTGTGTGAATCAAGGCCGTGATCAGGAAGCCACACATTTAGCAACTTGCACATCAACTATGAGAGTTGGGAGGGAGCCAATGTCAAGAAATTAAGAGCTCACCTTTCTCACAGCGCGTGTCGAGCAAGGGCGAGGGCCGTGTGACCTTCTCGCTGGCCCAATGTCGGTGGTGCGCATGACACCCTTGGCCGGGACACTGTCCCAATGTCGGCATTCTACCACAACATGCTTGCTTCCTTTTACGAGAGCAAATCTCTCCATCCTTGAACCTACAGGCCACAGTCGTTCGCCAAGCCCACCAATAGTGCATAGAAGGTCAGCTGCGTGCCCCTGCCATCTACTCTCTCACGCTCGCCTGACATACCCAAGCCCAACTGAGGCAATGGATGAAACGGCCTCGGCCACGCCAGGCAGCATCACTGTGATGTGTGCAATGACTGCACTAAGGGCCGTGGTTTCGAACCGGAGACCATACCCGCTGCCTTGTCTTCTTCCTCCTCTATCTCCTCTTTGTCAGCAAGAAGATTCTTGCTGAAAACATTTCACGACTGATCCATGACACCCCAAAATCCAATCCCGTTTCCCCAAAGTACATACGCAGTCGGTATACATGATGGCTGATGGCTCAGAATAAGACCACACAAATAAATCAATTGCCATAGACTGAAGTATAACCAACGTTTCCTATTGCAAATAAAATAAATAAAATTTTCTACATTATTTGAGCTAAAACAACTGGAAAAAGTATTATTATTATGGGATTTTTAATTCTATGCCCCCGGTCTCTTAGTTGTGCTCATTTTTTCCCATTCGCGAATTTTGCATCCTTTTTTAGCAATCTTTCGAGGGGAAAAGTAAGGAAAATGTGAAAGCAAAAACCCGAGACATGGGGACAAGTGAGGAAAAGTTAGTATAGCTAAGAAACCGGGGGCATAGAATTAAAAATCTCTATTATTATTTGCATTGCCAGTAATGTAACGCTTGTAACCTAACCACAATCGCTTAAAAAATTAAAACATCTCTTCAATTGCCAATAATGTGAGCTACTGGTTTTTTTTTTCTAGACCGATGGTGAATAAGCTTGACTGAACTAATGGATAGTGTGACACATTTCCCAATCATTTGACATTGAAATTTCAGAAATGGGAAGGTTACAACTAACTAGTTGAAATGGGAAGGTTGCAATATCAGATAACCAATGTGTATTTCGACAAACTGATGTTCAGTTACAGTCAAGATATATGAGGTGAACCGTTTGAAATTATACATAAAAGTAGAAAGCTAGTTAGCTACAGCCGTAATCCTTCAAGTGAAAAACTGAAAATACACCTCAAACCATAGCAATCCTAACTCCTGTCTCTGAGCATAAGAGCAAGAATTGTAAAAAGGGGCCAGTTTTCGGTCACTCATGTGAGGCCTTATCCCCATTTAGAAGCTAAAGCATGCTTGAAAAAGGTAACATGGTCAGATATAGGTAAGAAACAAAATTCATGCCAAGTTTTTAAGATAAGAAGGATGTAACCTTTTTTTATTTTGTTCCTAGGGGGCTCCCAGTTTTGTGTCGCGGCACCCATCAACCATGAATCATGTTAGCACGAAAAATTCTGTCATGCTGACTTGCAAACAAAGTAACAAGAGCACAACTGAGGCAAAGAAGATCAAAAGATGAAACAATTGATCAACATTATAGACAAAAAATACGGATGAATGAATAAAAGAACTCTTTCCCCTAAATCTAACATAGCAGAGTATGCATGTCTAGCTACTAAAATTACTACACATGTAATGTAGTTTGTTTAAGATCCAATAAGTTAATAACCATGTTTAACACCCAACAAGGATTTATATAGTAATACTAATAGAGAACGCTCAAAGAGCTACATACTGTATAGATTTATTTGAAGGTCTTCCATAAATGATTATGTTTAGTACAAAACCAACATAAGGCAAACTGCCATTGTTCTACCCTTACCAATTACGGTGAATTTGTAAGAAAACTGAAACATCTTTTGGCATCCCCAACAAAGTTGTTTTGTTCAAAGAATGAATTATCTGGACCGAATTCTTTTGTCATCCACAAGGAAGTTGCTCTGCTCACAAAAACAAACAAAGAGAAATGAAACACCGCGATAATTAACCAAACAAAGTAGAAAGAAAGTTAGAAAGTGGAGATGATTTTACCAAAACAGGGGATCAAAATATTCAGATACATCAGCCTGGCAAGACATAGGAAACGACATCATCCTGCATTTTTACTGATATTAACACACAATAATTCATGGTGCGCTAATAATGTTGTGAGGGCCAGGTCATCGTAGTCCTCCTCCCCACCCATCAAGCCGTCAGTTGCATACCCCAATCGGGTAAATCAAGAAATTCGAGTAAATGCAATGAACATCATTCAGCAAGCATATAGTTCTTAGTGTGTTGACTTCCATCGGAAAAGTAATTTAAATAGGATGGAGCCTGAACACTGAACTTAGTAGTGACAATGCATATTATCTCCTCAATGCTAAAGTGGCACATGCTCAAATTTTTAAATCAGATCACTGTTGAAAAGAAGCCAACCAAGAAAAGTAAATAAACATCAAGTGTTGAAAGAAAATGGTGGAGCATAAGTCCATGAAGTGATAAAAGAGAGCAGCCAAGCAATCTAGAGTAGCAGGAATCCAATAACAAGACCTAACATTCATAAAAAAACAAGGGATGAACACTTCCTTCACAACCTTCCTACAAGTACAGAACATACTTAATTAGCATTGTTTCAGTCTCATTGTTTTGCAAATAAAGTGTAATAATTACCACCTCTTTCTTTCGCCACTAATAATTACCATCTCTGACTGACCTCTGGTAGCAGATTAAGGAAAAATAAACTCATCACTTACAATATCATAGCTGCACGCTCCAAGTCAAAGTAGAATGGACCACAAGGATCCCGTGACAACCATCCATGGCCAGATCAGTTGGCTTTAAATTTCGTTCCATCTCATAATCCATCGCCCGCTCTCTCTCAATGGAAATGAAACTTAGAAATGTCACAAGTTGCCATTGTTGTTAACATTCAGAAAATTAAATCAAAGGAAATCTATAATCAATTATAATGCTTGCATTAAGCTGTAAGTACAAGATCTATAAATGCTGCAAATGCAGAAGTACCACACAGCTATGCCACATCCCTAAGAAATATTATTGTGTTATCCTTCTTCAAACTCTGGAAGAATGTATATATACTATCCCCAATTTCACTCGCGTGTATTCATGAGGTATGATAAGCACGAATAATAAACTATGGCAGTAACAAAAAATGACAGCAAATAAGTAAAGTTCCAGAGCCCCCAAACCGAAAGCCTATCATAAATTAGTGAAGAATCCAAATCACCACCATGAGTCCAGAATGAACTAATTAAAGTTTCGACATACCAGTCATAAAGTGTTTCCTTTCTCTCATACAAAAAATTAAAATAGCTCTACAAATGAAGTCAGAATCTGAACAACGGAAACTTGTTAGGAAATTAGTGACAATAACTTATCTCATTAGTGGCATGATTTCATAATGAAATGATCACTTTCATATGCATCATCAATATTTTCTATCATGTTCTTCCTATACATAACAATAGACTTGGTACAAAATTCAATAAACTTTTAAAATCTTCAAGTATCAATCCTAAAATTCAATAGTACTATGTAATAACCGGAACTTCTAGTCATAAGTGATATACAAGTGTAGGTAGTACTACCTAATAAATTTGAAGTAGTATACGAATTCAGCCTCTGTGCTAAGATTTTTTTTCTGCACATCACTCTGGTTCACTTTCAGTTATACTCAAATTCTTAGGCCACCATCAATGGGCAGCACCCGCACCTGTAAAATTAAACAAGTTGGTAGTCATTTCCGGTGAACCTGAAGGAATCTTCAGGACGTAGTCCCTAAACTGCCCCATATCTCATGCCCAAGAGCCCCAATGCACAAAATTTCACTCGTATTCTGGACACAACGACACCAGTACAATTTTAATCGAACAAGTAGTCAGCGAAGTAAACATACTACACCATCATGATGGTATGAAGTACGAACCTGTTACTGGTGGACAACCGCATTGGAAGTTCCTGCAATATTCATGTACATAGCACAAAGTTACTTCCCAAAAAAGATCACCTAATAGAATGTTACCTAAATCATTTTGTTTTGCTTTAAGGAAACAACACACCATATATTATTCATAGTGGAATGAGATGATTTTGATTGGAATTCTAGCTAAAGAAAGTGAATAAAATACTTCTAATATTATGTTATAGCTTCTCCTATGCTCGCTCCTCATATTATTACTTCAAGTCATTTGAACCTGCAGAAGTTGGCATATACTTTCAAGCTAAAACTGATACTCACTCATATTACATCAAAATGTCATTCATTCTCCATGATCTATTTAATTCACAGCTCCTAGAAGTCCACATTCTACTCGTGTTACAAACACCTGAATGTTTTCTAATTATTTCAGACAACACTATGTTAATTGAGAAGGGGAGCCTTGGCGCAGTGGTAAAGCTGCTGCCTTGTGACCATGAGGTCATGGGTTCAAGTCCTGGAAACAGCCTCTTACAGAAATGTAGGGAAAGGCTGCGTACTATAGACCCAAAGTGGTCGGACCCTTCCCTAGACCCTGCGCAAGCGGGAGCTACATGCACCAGGTTGCCCTTTTTAACACTATGTTAACTGAAGTGGCCAATAGCAGACGTTAAACCGTTCACCTCTAGCACACATCACTTTCTCTTGCCGTTAGTTAGATTAATTAAAGAACCAAACTTGCAGACACAATCATAAGATGAATGTAAGTTAAAAATCTTCTAAACTGGATATATATTAATTGAGCTTAGTAAGAATCAGTTCTTACCAACTGACTTGCTTCCACCATGTGACATTGTACTCTTGATCCTGCTAAGTACATCCCATTGGAACAACTGGAAGGAAAGGAAAAAAAAAATATAACCAGAACCAAGTGAGGATAGGTTAAAGTACGGTAAGCAAACAATCCAGATTTATTGCGCTAGAGAGGTGGACCCTCTGAAGCTTGGAGTGCCGCTGTGCTCTTACGTCTTTTCATCATGAACATGTTATCAGCCTAGTCAATAGTCATTCAAGAAAAATCGAGTGTCATTAGATGAGGAAAATTGTTGCAAATTAGAAGAGCGTAAGCTGAAGATTCTAATTGAGAAGGAATTCAGAATTTGCAGCTGCAACTCGTTAGCTTTTATAGTCAGAGATGCCTTGGTTCTTATGTGTACACTGATTCCACTATTGGTCTGTCACTACGTCAAACAAGAAAATCTCCACATGCATCAACTAATTAATCAGTGGCAAAAAGGAGCTTTCGATGGAAGAGAAAGAAATAAAAACCCTGCAGAAAATTGACTATTGGTAGCAGTGGACGGGAACGACCAACAATAAAACAGCAGAAGCTTGTTTAGTTAGCCTGTGTACCATGACCTGGCTCATCGTAATAACATCTTCTGCAGTCAAGGAAAGAAAATCAAAACCCTATGTGTACAATGACATGCATACATCACATCTCTGCACACAAAGAAAAAAAATCACCAGATCATTCAGCAAAAGAGTGACAAAAACAGACAGAAGAAAGAAGAAATCCATAAGCAGAGAAGTTGAACCAATCTCTACAAAAATCAAAAGAAAAAAATGTGCACACACATGCACATATTAGCCAGTTCTAGCATGCATTGATCCATCAAAGCATTAAGCCATCAGCCACCCATTAGAGAAGTGAAAAATAAAAGGATTCAAACTTACGCATGCCAGTTCAACCAAACATGCAGGCCAATTCAAGCTGCCGTAGGAAATAATCTAATCCATGATGGATTATTCGCCAGTTTATCCTCATCCTAGATCCATCACTACAACTAATCGACACATCAGCAAGCTGCAGTCTTGGTAGGGAGGGGAAAGGAAGGAGGAGGGCGGCTCTGTGTCATCAAGGGGATCGATAGGTATGGTTTTTTGCGGGTTGGTTTTTGGCTGCATAGGTGGGAGAGGGGATGGTGGGAGGGGGACAAAAACCCAGCAAAAACCAGACGAAAATAAACCCGGAACGGAGACTACCAACTGAGACATTAGGAGTAGAGATACTACAATTTATAGCCCATTAAAATTTGACTCTATGTATGAAAAAGAAATGATATGACACACTCGACTAAAAACGTTCACGCAGTCGCTTCTAGCAGCTGACCAATATATATACCAATGTGTGTGTGTGTGTATTGTATATGCACATATTTTTTATAATATATAATAACATAGAGATATTCTACAAATGAAATTATAGGTCATAAATGCATTTGTTGAAATTTGATATGCCTTAAAGTTCAACAAAAATTTAAATGGGTTGTGGCAACGCATGGGCATTCTACTAGTTGTTCTAAAGGATCAGTAGGAGGCAAAGCAATAGAAGCAAGCCAATAATTTCATCCTTACTAAATAATTCTTTAGCACGAGGTTGTCTACAAAATTTGGAGAAATTAAACTCATGAGACACATCACCAAAACTTATAGTAAGAATTTCTTTCTCACAGTCTATCTTAACATTAACAGTGTTTAAGAAAGGTCTACAAAATATAATGGAACAAAAATCATCTTGTTGGGAATCAAGAACTAGAAAATCAGTAGGGTATTTTATTTTCCACACAAGACTTCGACATCTCTAACAATCCCAAGTTGTGTAATAGTGTCTCTATTAGCAAGATTAAGGTAACATCAATATCTTCTATCTCAGCAGGTGCAATATCATTCAAACTTCTTGATATAAAGTAAACGGGATATAACTCACACTAGCACCCAAATCACATAAGCCATGATAACAATGATATTCTATTTTAACAGACACAACATGCATGCCAACAACAAGTCTATGAGGTTTGGAAATTCTAGTAGCTTCAACACAGAAACAAATAACATGCCCATCAATATTTTCAACCAAGAGATCTTTAACCATAGCAACATTAGGTTCAACTTTAATTCGTTTAGGGGGTGTAGTTGTTCTTGTATAACTCTTACGAACCAGAACTAAAGCTTTAGCATGTTCTTTTATCCTAATAGGAAAATGTGGTTTCCCAATATAAGCAGTAGGAATAATAGGATCAACATTATAAGTGGTGGTTTCTTATCTAGCTTCAATGGGTTCTACTATTCTTACTTCAATGGGAGGATGATATTTAAACTACTTCTCCTTAGTTGTCGTTAAGGGTAAAACAACAGAGTTTATTCATATTGATTAGATTTACTTTGTCTACATCATGTCATCCTGCATAAGGCGTTACTCCGTTGTCATGAACTTAATACTGTAGATGCATGGTGGATGACTGTCGATTGGGGGGTAATAGTACTAGATGGAGGCAGGAGTCGGTCTACTTCTCTAGGACGTGATGCCTATATACATGATCATTGCCATGAATAAAATCATAACTATGCGCTTTCATATCAACTGGCCAATAGTAATTTCTCACCCACCGTATGCTATGTGTTCGAGAGATAAGCTTCTAGTGAAAACTATGGACCTCGGGTCTACTTAAATCATATTATAAAATAAAAAAAATACTTTGTTGCAATTTACTTACTTTTATTTCACTTTGCAATTTATCCATCTACCTATACAAGATTTGATCCTTGCACGTAACGAGTTCAAGGGGATTGACAACCCACTTGCCCGCGTTGGGTGCAAGTATTTGCTTCTGTGTGTGCATGTGCTGAAGAAGGGAATTTGCGTGGTTCTCCTATTGGTTCAATAAACCTTAGTTCCCACTGAAGGCAATACTTATCTCTACTGTACTGCATCTCCCTCCCCCTTCGTGGAAAATCCCAACATAGCTCACAACTAGCAGTAAGAATTTTTGGCGCCGTCGCCGGGGAGACATCATCAAATTCTTATCAAGTACCTACACACAAACTATCATCTACTTGCTTTTCTTATTATTTGGCTTTGCCTCTCTTTTTCATCTCCCTCCATTTCTCATAAAAATAAAAAACACAAAAATATTTTACTTTGTTAGTTCGCTTTCTTGTCACAATGTATCAAAAGAAGTTCCACGATAGTTCTTACATAAAAGGTTGACTGAGATTGGAAATACTACTAAGAATTTTATGTTTTCGCAATATGAACATAATAAATTCTTCGCTGAGGAACTTAAGGAACACTCTACTTTATTGGGTGCCATTAGTATGCAACTTGATGAAGTTAATCAATAAGTTGCCAACCTTCAATCTCAACTTGCTCGTACTGAAAATTTGGTAGGAAAGATTTCCGACAAATAAACTACGCTAGTAAATAAGATGGCTGCTAAATTCGAGTCTCTTACTAGTGATGATGAAGATATTAAAATGATTGGTGTCTCGCCTATTGAATCCTTGTTTAGAAATATAAAACATGATGAAAAGGGGAATGTAGATGAGTCAATTTTAGCTAGAGGGTGTCCCAATTGTTCAGAGGGTGATGATCTTAATGATAAAAATGATAAAAATGGGTTTGGAGAGGTCAAGACTTCAAATAGTGATGTGCACAGTACTTTGGGTTACAAGGACATTAATTATGATTGTTGTTCTTTAATTGAATGTATTTCCTTGTTGCAATCCATGATAAATTCACCTAATGCTTATGAACAAAATAAAGCTTTTACTGAAAATATTGTAGAAGCTATGATAAAAGCTCATTAAGAAAAGCTAGAATTGGAGGTTTCTATACCTAAGAAATTGCATGATGAATGTGAACCTACTATTGAAGTAAAGATCAAAGATTATGAATGTAATTCTTTGTGTGATCTAGGTGCTAGCGTCTCTACTATACCAAAATCTTTATGTGATGTGCTAGGCCTAACCGATATGGATGAATGTTCCCTTAATTTGCACTTAGCGGATCCAACTACTAAGAAACCATTGGGTAGAATAAATGATTTGCTCATACTTTCTAATAGAAATTATGTGCCCACGGATTTCATTATGCTTGATATTGCATGTAGTCTGTCTTGTCCTATATTACTTGGTAGACCTTTCCTATGAACCATAAGTGCTATTATTGATATGAAAGAAGGAAATATAAGATTCCAATTTCCATTAAAGAAGGGAATTGAACACTTCCCTAGAAAGAGAATTAAACCACCATTTGAATCTTTATGAGAGCCACCTATGCAATTGAAAGATGACAACACGTGAAACAATGCCTTACGTCTAGCTAGGGGCGTAAAATAATAGCGCTTGTTGGGAAGCAACCCAATAGTTAGCTTAAATTTTTGCTTTTTCTTCCTATTTTCGAGTGTTGAACAATTATTGCTATTGTTATGATTGTGCTTTTATGTTTTAGTTAGTTTTTGTGCCAAGTAAAGCCTATGGGATGATTTGGTTGATACTCCTAGTTGACTTGATTTTGTGAGAAAACAGAAACTTTTGCTCCCAGTATTGGAATTATTATAATTCACTAGAACGCGATAGAATTCTGAATTTTTACACATGATTAGTATAAATTTCCCACATTTTTGAATTTTACAAAATTGTTGGAGTTAAAGAAATATAATGTTTTTTCATATCATTATAGACTGTTACGTTTTAGACAGATTCTGTTTCTATTGCATTGTTTGCTTGTTTTACTGATGCTATGGATTATTCGGGGGTATAAGTCATGGAGAAACTAGAATACAATAGGTATTATGAAAGAATCAAATATCAATGGGTTCATAATAGTACCTAAAGTTTATGATTTTCTTTTTATACTAATATATCTCATGAGGTTTTTGTTGAGTTTTGTGTGCTAAAGTTGTCAATTTTGGGTGAGATCATGATGGATCAAGGAATAAGGAGAGACAAGACCCTAAGGTTGGGGATGCCCAAGTCACCCCAAGGTAATATTTAAGAAGGCTCAAGCTTCTAAGTTCGGGGATGCCCCGGATGGCATCCCCTCTTTTGCCTATAATCTATCGATATATCACTTGGAGCTATATTTTTATTCATCACATGATATCAATTTTGCTTGGAGCGTCTGCTATTATAGTAGTCTTTGCTTTGTTTGATTTTTAGTTTGCCACAATCATTGTTTGCTGCATACTCCTTTTGAGGGGGACACCCATTTATTCGTGATTTGTTAGAATACTCTATGTGCTTCACTTATATCTTTTAAGCTAGGCAGTTGCTCTAGTGCTTCACTTATATCTTTTAGATCATGGTGGTGGTTATATTTTAAATAAATAATTGCACTCTCATGCTTCACTTAAATATTTTTCAGAGTCTAATAAATAGTAATGGCAATTTGTAAAAGTTATAGGACTACACCGTAAAGGATAGGTATTCAAAGGGGATATAATAAAAACTTTCATATAGATCACTAAATATGATAAGTTTGATTCCTTGCAATAGTTTTGAGATATTAAGATGGTAATATGTGGGGGTACTAGTGGATGATTGTGGTTTAGTAATAATATTGATGTTAAGGCTTGTATTCCCTGAAGATGCACGTATAGTCTCTAGTTATGCGATGAAGTAAGACCATGATTTATTATTGAGTGTCTACCTTATGAGTGGTGGTCGGGGACGAGCGATGGTCTTTTCCTACCAATCTATCCCCTAGGGGCACGCGAGTAGTAATTTTCTTCGAGGGCTAATAAAATTTCTCAATAAGTATGTGAGTTCTTTGTGACTAATGTGAGTCCACGGATTATACACACTCTTACCTTTCTGCAATTTGCTTGCCTCTTCGGTACCGTGCATTGCCCTTTCTCACCTCAAGATTCGGCGGACACTTCGCCGCTGCATACAAACCTGATACATCTCCAATGTATCTATAATTTTTGATTGCTCCATGCTACTTTATCTACTATTTTAGGCAATATTGGGCTTTATTATCCACTTTTATATTATTTTTGGGACTAACCTATTAACCGGAGGCCCAACCCAGATTTGCTGTTTTATGCCTATTTCAGTGTTTCGAGGAAAAGGAATATCAGACGAAGTTAAAACGGAACGAAATCAACTGGAGAAGTTATTTTTGGAAGGAAAGCAACCCAGGAACTTGGACTGCACGTCAGGGGAGATACGGGCTGCCCACGAGGGTGGGGGGCGTGCCCACCCCCCCGGCGCGCTCCCCCTGCCTCGTGGGGCCCCCGTAGCTCCTCCGACGTACCCCTGCACCCATATATACTCTCGTACCCTACAACTTCCAGAACATAAGATAGATCGGGAGTTCCGCCGCCTCAAGCCTCTGTAGCCACCAAAAACCTCTCAGAAGCCCGTTCCGGCGCCCTGCCGGACAGGGATCCCATCACCGGTGGCCATCTTCATCATCCCGGCGCTATCCATGACGAGGAGGGATTAGTTCACCCACGGGGCTGAGGGTATGTACCAGTAGCTATGTGTTTGATCTCTCTCTCTCTCTCTCGTGTTCTCTCTCGTGTTCCCTCTATGGCACGTTCTTGATGTATCCCGAGCTTTGCTATTGTAGTTGGATCTTATGATGTTTCTCCCCCTCTACTCTCTTGTGATGAATTGAGTTTCCCCTTTGAAGTTATCTTATCGGATTGAGTCTTTTATGAGAACACTTGATGTATGTCTTGGTGATCAACTTGCGGGTTTTGTGACATTGGGAACCTATGCATAGGGGTTGGCACACGTTCTTGACTCTCCGATAGAAACTTTGGGGCACTCTTTGAAGTACTTTTATGTTGGTTGGATGAATCTGAGATTTTGTGATGCATATCGTATAATCATGCCCACGGATACTTGAGGTGACAATGGAGTATCTAGGTGACATTAGGGTTTTGGTTGATTTGTATCTTAAGGTGTTATTCTAGTATGAACTCTTTTATAGATCGATCCGAAAGAATAACTTTGAGGTGGTTTCGTACCCTACCATAATCTCTACGTTTGTTCTCCGCTATTAGTGGCTTCAGAGTGACTCTTTGTTGCATGTTGAGGGCTTGTTATATTATCTATCTATGTTATTATTGTTGAGAGAACTTGCACTAGTGAAAGTATGAACCCTAGGCCTTGTTTCCTATCATTGCAATACCGTTTACGCTCACTTTTATCATTTGTTACCTTGTTGTTTTTATATTTTCAGATTACAAAAACCTATATCTACTATCTATTTTGCACTTGTATCACCATCTCTTCGCCGAACTAGTGCGCCTATACAATTTACCATTGTATTGGGTGTGTTGGGGACACAAGAGACTCTTTGTTATTTGGTTGCAGGGTTGTTTGAGAGAGAGAGACCATCTTCATCCTACGCCTCCTACGGATTGATAAACCTTAGGTCATCCACTTGAGGGAAATTTGCTACTGTGAGGGAGGAACATATGCTTGTAGGAATTGCAATAATGTCAAGTTTCCTCTCTATGTGTTGAAAATTTTGAAGCTATGCTTGTTTTACTTTCCTATGCTAGCTGATTATTGTTCCCATAAGTTGTTTGCTCACAAAATCCCTATGCATAGGAAGTGGGTTAGGCTTAAATGTGATAGTCATATGCTTCATGATGCTCCCGTTATGTTTCAATTCTTATCTTTTATGTGAGCATCATTGTCATCATCATGCCTAGCTAGAAAGGCATTAAAGAAAAGCGCTTGTTGGGAGACAACCCAATATTTATCCTTACTGTTTTTGTGTGTTCACATGATTATGCTACTGTATTAATCATGTTCTATAGCTTTTGTTTCAATAAAGTGCCAAGTAAGACCTTTAGGATGGCTTACGGTGATAGTTGTGTTGATCCTGCTGAAAATCAGAAACTTTTGCACCCAGTAAATTAGTTTTGTTAATTCACAGAAACGTGATTCTGATCTGATTCATTTTGCTTTGGATTGGTACACAAATTTCTTAGGACCTCCCAATTTGGTAGGATTTTTGGAGTTCCATAAGTATACGTTTGATACAGATTACTACAGACTGTTCTGTTTTTGACAGATTCTGTTTTCTATGTGTTGTTTGCTTATTTTGATGACTCTATGGCTAGTAAAATAGTGTATGAACCATAGACAAGTTGAAGTACAGTAGATATTACACCCATATGAATTTAGAATGAGTTCATTACAGTACCTAAGTGGTGGTTTTATTTTATTATACTAACGGAGCTTACGAGTTTTCTATTGAGTTTTGTGTTGTGAAGTTTTCAAGTTTTGGGTAAAGATTCGATGGACTATGGAATAAGGAGTGGCAAAGAGCCTAAGCTTGGGGATGCCCAAGGCACCCCAAGGTAATATTCAAGTACAACCAAGAGTCTAAGCTTGGGGAGGCCCCGGAAGGCATCCCCTCTTTCGTCTTCGTTCATCGGTAACTCTACTTGGAGCTATATTTTTATTCACCACATGATATGTGTTTTGCTTGGAGCGTCATTTCCTTTTGTTAGTTTTTGCTTGCTGTCATTTATAATAGTGTTTTTCATCTTTAGTTTCAATAAATAAGTCAAGGATAGCCTTTGCCATGCTTATTTTGCTAGTATACGTGTTGCTGTTTGAAAACAGAAAGTTTACCGCTGTTGAAAAAATTCCCTAGAAAAGTCAGAGAATGATATAATGATGAAACCTTTTTAATACTGAGATCTTATAAATTTATTACAGTGGGAATTTTAGTTCATAATTTTTGGAGTTAGGGAAGTATTGTTACTCCTGCATTCTTTACAGACTGTACTGTTTTGACAGATTGCTGTCATGTTTGCATTGTTTGCATATGTTTGCTTGTTTAATGATTCTATTTGAGGATATGAGTATTAAATATGCAGAGGCATTTAGTATTCAATGTTGAATAATAATTTTAGTGATTTGTTACAGTAGAAAATGATAAGGTTTTGCATTGGTTTATACTAACCTATCTCACGAGTTCTTGTTGAGTTTGTTGTGAATGAAGCTTTTGATAAAAAGAGAAACCATGATATGAGAGAAATTAAGGAGACACAAAAGTTCAAGCTTGGGGATGCCCAAGGCACCCCAAGATAATATTTCAAGAAGTCTCAAGCATCTAAGCTTGGGGATGCCCCGGTAGGCATCCCACCTTTCTTCTTCAACAACTATCGGTTAGTATCGGTTGAGCCTAAGTTTTTGCTTCTTCACATGAGTTGTGCTATCCTTGCAATATAGTTTTCTTTAGCTTTGCTTGCTGCTTGAATAAAGTATCAAGATCTTAAATTATTAAATGAGAGAGAGAGTCTTCGCATAGTTGCATGATTATTTAGCTACTCATTGACCTTCACTTATATCTTTCAGAGTAGTTTTTTGTTATTGCTCTAGTACTTCACTTATATCTTTTAGAGCATGGTGGTAGTTTTATTTCGAATAAATATATGAACTCTCATGCTTCACTTAGATTATTTTGAGAGTCGTTAATAGCATGGTAATTTGCTTAATGTTAATATACTTGGTATTCAAGATATGTGAAACTTTCTTTTGAGTGAATTGAATACTAAGATAAGTTTGATGCTTGATAATTGTTTTGAGATATGGAGGTGATAATATCAAAGTCGTGCTAGTTGAGTAACTGTGAATTTGAGAAATGCTTGTGTTGAAGTTAGCAAGTCTCATAGCATGCTGGTTAAAGTTGTGTAACAAATTTGAAACATGAAGTGTACCTGGCTTGTGCATCCTTATGAGTGGCGGTCGGGGACGAGCGATGGTCTTTTCCTACCAATCTATCCCCCTAGGAGCATGCACATAGTACTTGATTTTTGATGACTTCTAAATTTTTGCAATAAGTATATGAGTTCTTTTGACTAATGTTGAGTCCATGGATTATACGCACTTTTACCTTTCCGCCATTGCTAGCCTCTTCGGTACCGTGCATTGCCCTTTCTCACCTTGAGAGTTGGTGCAAACTTCGCCGGTCATCCAAACCCCGTGATACGATATGCTCTATCACACATAAACCTCCCTATATCTTCCTCAAAACAGCCACCATACCTACCTATCATGGCATTTCCATAGCCATTCCGAGATATATTGCCATGCAACTTCCATCATCATCATCATGACATACATTACTTTTGTCATATTGCCATTGCATGATCATGTAGTTGACATCGTTTTTGTGGCAAAGCCACCATGCATTATTTTTCATACATGTCACTCTTGATTCATTGCACCATCCCGGTACACCACCGGAGGCATTCATATAGAGTCATATCTTGTTCTAGTTTCGAGTTGTAATTCATATGTTGTAATCAATAGAAGTGTGGTGATCATCATTATTAGAGCACTGCCCAAAAAAGAGAGGAAAGGCCAAAAAAAAGAAAGGCCCAACAAAAAAAAATAAAAATAAAATAAAAAGGGCAATGCTACTATCTCCTTTTCCACACTTGTGCTTCAAAGTAGCACCTTGTTATTCATGTAGTGAGTCTCATATCTTGTGCTTCAAAGTAGCACCTTGTTCTTCATATAGTGAGTCTCATAAGTTGTCTTTTTATACTAGTGGGAATTTTTCATTATAGAACTTGGCTTGTATATTCCTATGATGGGCTTCCTCAAATGTCCTAGGTCTTCATGAGCAAGCGAGTTGGATGCACACCCACTAGTTTTCTTTTATTGAGCATTCATAGCTCTAGTGCATCCGTTGCATGGCAATCCCTACTCCTCATGTTGACATCAATTGATGGGCATCTCCATAGCCCGTTGATTATCCTTGTCAATGTGAGACTTTCTCCTTTTTTGTCTTCTCCACACAATCCCCATCATCATATTCTATTCCACCCATAGTGCTATATCCATGGCTCACGCTCATGTATTGTGTGAAGGTTGAAAAAGTTTGAGATTATTTAAGTATGAAACAATTGCTTGGCTTGTCATCGGGGGTATAGAAGTTGGGAACATCTTTGTGTGACGAAAATGAAGCATAGCCTAACTATATGATTTTGTAGGGATGAACTTTCTTTTGCCATGTTATTTTGAGAAGACATGATTACTTTGATTAGTATGCTTGAAGTATTATTATTTTTATGCCAATATGAACTTTTGTCTTGAATCTTTCGAATCTGAATAGCCATATCACGAGTAAGAAGAATTACAATGAAATTATGCCAAGTATCACTCTGCATCAAAAATTCTTTTTTATCATTTACCTACTCGAGGACGAGCAGGAATTAAGCTTGGGGATGCTTGATACGTCTCCAACGTATCTATAATTTTTGATTGCTCCATGCTACTTTATCTACTGTTTTAGGCAATATTGGGCTTTATTATCCACTTTTATATTATTTTTGGGACTAACCTATTAACTGGAGGCCCAACCCAGATTTGCTGTTTTATGCCTATTTCAGTGTTTCGAGGAAAAGGAATATCAGACGAAGTCAAAACGGAACGAAATCAACTGGAGAAGTTATTTTTGGAAGGAAAGCAACCCAGGGAACTTGGAGTGCACGTCAGGGGAGATACGGGCTGCCCACAAGGGTGGGGGGCGCCCCCTGGCCGCGCCCCCTGCCTCATGGGGCCCCCGTAGCTCCTTCGACGTACCCCTTGCACCCATATATACTCTCGTACCCTACAACTTCCAGAACAGAAGATAGATCGGGAGTTCTGCCGCCGCAAGCCTCTGTAGCCACCAAAAACCTCTCGGGAGCCCGTTCTGGCACCCTGCCGGAGGGGGATCCCATCACCGGTGGCCATCTTCATCATCCTGGTGCTATCCATGACGAGGAGGGAGTAGTTCACCCTCGAGGCTAAGGGTATGTACCAGTAGCTATGTGTTTGATCTCTCTCTCTCTCGTGTTCCCTCTATGGCACGATCTTGATGTATCCCGAGCTTTGCTATTGTAGTTGGATCTTATGATGTTTCTCCCCCTCTACTCTCTTGTGATGAATTGAGTTTCCCCTTTGAAGTTATCTTATCAGATTGAGTCTTTTATGAGAACACTTGATGTATGTCTTGGTGATCAACTTGCGGGTTTCGTGACATTGGGAACCTATGCATAGGGGTTGGCACACGTTCTTGACTCTCCGATAGAAACTTTGGGGCACTCTTTGAAGTACTTTTATGTTGGTTGGATGAATCTGAGATTTTGTGATGCATATCGTATAATCATGCCCATGGATACTTGAGGTGACAATGGAGTATCTAGGTGACATTAGGGTTTTGGTTTATTTGTATCTTAAGGTGTTATTCTAGTACGAACTCTTTTATAGATTGATCCGAAAGAATAACTTTCAGGTGGTTTCGTACCCTACCATAATCTCTACGTTTGTTCTCCGCTATTAGTGGCTTCGGAGTGACTCTTTGTTGCACGTTGAGGGCTTGTTATATTATCTATCTATGTTATTATTGTTGAGAGAACTTGCACTAGTGAAAGTATGAACCCTAGGCCTTGTTTCCTATCATTGCAATACCGTTTATGCTCACTTTTATCATTAGTTACCTTGCTGTTTTTATATTTTCAGATTACAAAAACCTATATCTACTATCTATTTTGCACTTGTATCACCATCTCTTCGCCGAACTAGTGCACCTATACAATTTACCATTGTATTGGGTGTGTTGGGGACACAAGAGACTCTTTGTTATTTGGTTGCAGGGTTGTTTGAGAGAGAGACCATCTTCATCCTACACCTCCTACGGATTGATAAACCTTAGGTCATCCACTTGAGGGAAATTTGCTACTATCCTACAAACCTGTGCACTTGTAGGCCCAACAACGTCTACAAGAAGAAGGTTGTGTAGTAGACATCAAAACCCTGTGATATGATACGCTCTATCACACATAAGCCTCCTTATATCTTCCTCAAACAGCTACCATACCTGCCTATCATGGAATTTCCATATCCATTCCAAGATATATTACGCGGCAACTTCCACCGTTCCATTTACACGACATATGTATTCATTGTCATATTGCTTTGCGTGGTCATGTATCTGACATAATTTTTGTGGCTCAGCCACCATTCATCATTATTATACATGTTATGCTAGACCATTGCACATCCTGGTACACTGCTAGAGGCATTCATATAGAGTCATATTGTTCTAGATATCGAGTTGTATGTAAATAAAAGTGTGAGGAAAGGATGATGGAGACTATGATACCCCCACAAGTCGGGATGAGAATTCAGACGGAAAAAGAGGCCAAAAAGTGCCTAGAAAAAATGAGAGAAAAAGAGAGAAGGGGCAATGTTACTACCCTTTACCACACATGTGCTTCAGAGTAGCACCAAAATTTTCATATAGAGAGTCTTCTATGTTGTCACATTCATATACTAGTGGGAATTTAACGTTATAGAACTTTGCTTGTATATTTTGATGATGGGCTTTCTCAAATGCCTGAGGTCTTCATAAGCAAGCAAGTTGGATGCACACCCACTTAGTTTCCATTGGGCTTTCATACACTTATAGCTCTTAGTGCATCTGTTGCATGGCAATCCCTACTCCTCGTGTTGACATCAATTGATGGGCATCTCCATAACCCGTTGATTAGCCGCGTTAATGCGAGATTATCTTCCTTTTTTGACTTCTATTTATTAATATGTACCACTTCATTCTATTCCACCCATAGTGCTATGTCCATGGCTCGCACTCATGCATTGTGTCAGGTTGAAAATGCTGTAGCGCGTTAAAAATATGATCCAATTGCTCAGCTTTTCGTCGGGGGTAGTTCATGATTAATACTTTATGTTAGGAAAACTAAGCATGACAAGGCTATATGGTTTTGTAGGGATATCATTCTTTAGCATTCTTTATTTTGAAAGGCATGATTTTTTTAGTATGCTTGAGTATTTATGTCTTTATATCAAATGATATACTATTGCCTTGAATCACTCGGATCTTAATATTTATAATGTAAAAGAGATTACATGATACACATGTTAGGTAAGATTTCACATAAAAAATCTATTTTTATCATTTACCTACTCGAGAACGAGCATGAATTAAGCTTGGGGATATTGATACGTCTCCAATGTATCTATAATTTTTATTGTTTCATGCTATTATATTATCAATCTTCAATGCTTTATATGCATTTATGTGACATTTTATATCATTTTTTGGGACTAACATATTAACCTAGTGGCCAGTGCCAGTTCCTATTTTTTTGCTTGTTTTTGGCTTTTTAGAAAATCAATACCAAATGGAGTCCAATTACGATGAAACTTTACGGTAATTTTTTATGGACCAGAAGGGACCCTAGAAGGTCCGAGAGGAGGCCAGAAGAGCTATGGGTGAGCCACGAGCTCACAGGGGGCGCCCAGGGGGTAGGCGCGCCCCTGAGCTCGTGGGCCCCCCATAGGACCCCGTGACCTAATTCCACCTATATAAATTCCAAAATATTCCCAAACCAACATAGAGCCACCCGAAACATGTTTTCCACCGCCGCAATCTTTTGTTCTTCCACGATCACATTTGGAGGCCTTTTCCGATACTCTGCCAAAGGGGGAATCGATCATGGAGGGATTCTATATCATCCTTGCTGCCTTTCGATGATGCGTGAGTAGTTTACCACAGACCTACAGGTCCATATCCAGTAGCTATATGGCTTCTTCTCTCTCTTTGGGCTTCAGTACCATATGCTCCTCGATCTTCTTGGAGTTCTATCTGATGTAATATTCTTTTACGATGTGTTTCTTGGGATTCAACGAATTGTGGGTTTATGATCATATTATTCATTGAAAGTAATAGAGTCTTTTCTTAACTTTATTATGCATGATTGTTATAGCTTTCTCTCTTATCTATCCGTGTGGTTTGGCCAACTAGATTGATTTATCTTCAGTGGGAGAGGTGCTTTGTAATGGGTTCAATCTTGCCGTGCTCTATATCCGAGTGACAAAAGGAGACAAGACACGTATTTGGATTGTTGACATTAAGGGTAAAACGATGGGGTTTATTTATATTGATTGGGTTTACTTTGTCTACATCATGCCATCTTGCTTAAGGCGTTACTCCATTTTTCATGAACCTAATACCGTAGATGCATGATGGATAGCTGTCGATTGGTGGAGTAATAGTAGTAGATGCAAGCAGGAGTTGGTCTACTTGTCTTGGACATGATGCCTATATATATGACCATTTTTGTGAATAACATCACAACTATGCACTTTTCTATCAATTGCCAAACAGTAATTTGTTCACCCACCATATGCTATGTGTTTGAGAGACAAGCCTCTAGTGAACCATGGTCTCGAGTCTACTCTAATCAATTATAAAATCCAAAAATATTTTTCTGCAATTTCTTTACTTTGCAATATATCCATCTACCTATACAAGATTTGATCCTTGTAAGTAATGAGTTCAAGGGAATTGACAACCCTCTTTCCCATGCTGGGTGCAAGTATTTGCTTTTGTGTGTGCAGGTGCTGGAGACAGGAATTTGTGTGGTTCTCCTATTGGTTCGATAAACCTTGGTTCTCACTAAGGGAGTACTTATCTCTACTGTACTGCATCTCGCCTCCTCTTCGGGGAAAATCCTAATGCAACTCACAAGTAGCAAGAACCAAGGTTATCGAACCAATAGGAGAACCACAAAAATCCTCGTAGTTAGCACATACACACAGAAGGAAATACTTGCACCCAACACGGGCAAGAGGGTTGTCAATCCCCTTAAACTCGTTACTTGCAAGGATTAAATCTGGTAGTGGTAGATAGATAAAAAGAAATGCAAAAAAGAGTAAAATTGCAGCAAGGTATTTTTGGTTTTAGTAATATGATTAAAGTAGATCCCGGGGCCATAGTTTTCACTAGACGCTTCTTTCTCGAAACAATAGCATATGATGGGTAGAAAAATTACTATTGGACAATTGATAGAAAAGCATATAGTTATGATGTTATTCATGGCAATGATCACATATATAGGCATCACGTCCGTGACAAGTAGACCGACTCCTGCCTGCATCTACTACTATTACTCCATGAATCGATCGCTATCCATCATGCATCTATGGTATTAAGTTCATGACAAACAAAGTATTACTTTAAGCAAGATGACATGATGTAAACAAAGTAAACTCAAGCAATACGAATAAACCCCATCGTTTTATCCTTAATGGCAACAATAAAAATTCTTGCCTCACTACTTATTCTGTCACGAGGTCAGAACACCGCAATATGGAACCCATTACAAAGCACCTCTCTCACTGAAGATAAATGAATCTAGTCGGCCAAACCAAACGGATAGATCGGAGAGAATTACAGAGCTATCATAGTCATGCATAGTGAAGTTTAGAAAAGTCTCAATTACTTTAAATGAACAATCTGATCATAAACCCACAATTCATCGGATCCCAACAAACACACCGCAAAAGAAGATTACATCTGATAGAACTCCAAGAAGATTGAGGAGAACATTGTATTGAAGATCAAAGAGAGAGAAGAGGCCATCTAGCTACTGGCTATGGACCCGTAGGTCTATGGGGAACTACTCACACATCATCGTAGGGTAGCAAGGCTGATGTAGAGGCCCTACCTGATCGATTCCTCCTTTGGTAGAGTACGGAAAAGGCCTACAGATGGGATTGCGGAAGAACAAAAGCTTGCGGAGGCAGATTTTTTTTCCAGGTGTCTCTCTAGGGGTTTCTGAATATTTTAGAATTTATAGAAGTGGAATTAGGCCCGACGGAGTCACATGGGGTCCACAAGCTAACAAGGCGCGCCTACCCCCAGGCGCGCCCTGTTGTCATGTCGTCTCCTTTTTGTCTTCTAGTCTCATCTCGGGCTTCTAGGGTCTCTTTTGTCCAGAAAAAATCTGCAAAAAGTTTTGCAGCATTCGGACTCTGTTTGGTACTGATTTTCCGGAAAACCAAAACAAGCAGAAAACAACAACTGACACTAGGCACAGGGTTAATAGGTTAGTTCCCAAAAATGGTATAAAATTGCATAATAAAGCATATAAAGTATCCAAGATTGATAATATAATAGCATGAAACGATCAAAAATTATAGATACATTGGAGTTCAGCGGCCCTCTTCTGTTTCCTCTCTGTCATGGTAAGGGACTGCACAACTCTTTTGCATGGGCCCTCCCTCGCTTCCCCTGGTCCTCGCCATTTTAGACAGGAGCAAGGGAGATCGAGGCTGGAAGCAAGCTATGGGGGATGGCAATGGCGGCACGAGCAGAAGGGCTAGACACACGAGGGCGGGAATGGAGGATGTGTGGAAGGAGAAAAACTTGCCCATTTTCCTCCTTATACCATCCCTGAAACTGAAAGGGCGGCCTTCATAGTGGGATGCATGCCCCATGTTCTATACTAGTGCTTAGTTCAGTCACAATCCTATTCTTCGACTACCGTGCTCTGACCGTCATTGAGTTGAAGTGGTTGAGTGGTAAGTGGGTGTACGGTCTATTTATTTCCTATTGGTCGCTTTAGTTCATTTTCCTTCTCCAGAGACATGCCAAAATACATGGAGAAATGGAGATTGCGTCTCACGTTGTCAATTTGTTTGAGTAGAGCCATCTTAAATTGCCTGAATCCGAGAGCAGGCTTTCACTATGCAAAAAAATCAAGAAAATCTCAAAATTACAAGAGAATCATTACGACAGAACCCATGTTTTCTTCCTTAACCATAAATCCCAAAAATATCACCTTATTTATTTTCATGTATTTTTTATCAAGAAAAAATTAAAAATTATGTTAGTTATTTTGAAATTGCATGGAAGGACTTTCCCTACTAATATTAGCCTTGTTAGGAACAATAGATGCAATCCCGATGTTCACCCCGGGCCAATATTGAACTCTCCATGAGATGCACAGTCGGGTGACGCCTCCCTAGTCCTCCAGAGATTTCATCCTTTGCTCGGTGATTAATAAAATCAAAACTATTTCCGCCTTCCTTTCAAACTGAGCTATTTCTCTAAAATATATAAATTCTAAATGGAATGGGGAGTAGTTGGGAAGAACACCGGCCAATTTTTGCGATCTTTAGAATAAGGACAACAATAGCACCGAATTTTGCCAGTTCGGCAGTTTGATCTATGAGTTCACATTCATAGACATTCGTAAGATCCTTCCATTTAGTAGAACCTTAGGATGGAACAACCTTAACATTGTCACAACCATAGGGACGAAATGATGGTTCGGGAAAGTCTAGTGAAGCGGCATCGAAACTCTAATGGCACGACAACTAGCTTCTGAAAAACATGTTTATTTAACTGATTTTATGTTGTAGCTTGTTGCCCTAATCATATTACTAACTTCAACTTCAGGATCGAACTGTAACTCTTTATGATCTTTTTTGTGTAAGTGGTTTGCCGTTGTAACCTCACGTTGTCATGTTTTGCTAACTTCAACTTTTTGTCCATCTGGATGTCAGATCATCCCAAAGTAGTCGCACTAGCCCAATCCTACATCATGAATTCTCAAGTGATAATGTCCTAGACGCTGAACTATCAGTGCAAACCGAGTGCAACTGTGCTCCAAGATGAACTTGACAACATGAGGAAGTAAGGAACACAATCAAATGTAGTACTCATAAAATGCCATAAAAATTTGGAGGAATTCACAACAAAGCAAGCTGAGACAGACCGCATTGTTAAGCAACTATTGGACAAACCCAATGGAAATGCCACTTCCCGAATCCTAGGTGAAAGCGTTGTTTCCATTGTTGAATGACATGGGTTGTGTGTTCATGTAATAGATAGAAACCATTCGTTTTCAAGATTATGTAATAACAAATTAGACTTTCCGAGATAATTCTTTTTTTAGTTGGGTCCGTAAGAGGTATTAGCCAATTGGTCCGAACGGAACATTGGGCCAAACATGCCACATACTATGAATGGGCCAAAATGCACCATGGGCAACAAATCTCTCGAAAGACACCAATGTTGTAAATGGGTTGGCCACAAACTGGCACCTTCCCAGACGCACAACACGTAAATGGGTCGAAAGATACCACGGGCCAAAGTTAGCCTAGACACACAACGGGATGTAAATGGGCTGATATACATCATGGGCCGTAAATGACACTAGAAGCACCATGATCCGTAAATGGGCCTAAAGGCACTACATGCCAAAATGGCCCAGAGGCAACACGGGTCATTAATGGACCAAAACCACCACGTGCCAAACATGTCGCAGAGGCACAATAGGCTGTAAATGGGCTAAAATATACCACGGTCCATAAATGACTGAAAACACCATGGTCCAAAAATAGCCAAGAGATACCACGGGTTGTAAATGGGTAGAAATACAACATGAGTCATAAAAGGTCCAAAAAGGCACTATGGTCCGTAAGTGGGCCGAAAGGCAATACTGGTCGAAACTGGCCCAGAGGCACCACATGCCATGCATGGACCAAAATATCAGCGAGCTGGAACCATGTTGAATGTCCCACATGTTGGTAATGGACTGAATTCACAAAGGTCCTAACGAGTCGTGTCGACCCCAGTAATAAATGGCTTATGTGCAAGCATGTTGTTAATGGGCTTTCCATGACCAGATCTGTTAAGTTTTGACTTAGACTCATGGGCTTTAACCTGTTCTTTAAATGGGTTGGCCTTTTTAACTAAACGGGCCTATATTGGGCCATGCCTTGTGTATTTATTTAATACACACACACACATGGTCCATATGATGGGCCACACTTGTTCCAACGAAGTGCCATCGCCTGGCTCCCTTAATGAATAAGAAGCTGACACATGGACAATCATCAGTTAGCCACATTGTTAACGAGTATTAGATCTGGAACCCATGCCCGATAGCTTAACGGTGACTTGTTACGGTGCCTGCCGCGTGTTAGTTACCCTTGATGAAACTCTTAGATGATGTGACATTTTCTGTCATGGAATAACACACCTCCATGATGAAACGATTAATATTATCATGGAGCACATTTATGAAAACACACTTATGACTATCTTGATTCAATCATAAAACCATCACAGATGTATATGGATGACAAAATGTGACCTACAATAACAAATATGTATCATCATGGATGTGTATTTTTTTTGTAGTGATCATATCCTCAGTTGGAGTAGCTTCTATCCTTGAACTTGTTCTTGTAGAATTTGTTGAAGTTGCGAACCATGAGACAAAGTTGTTGTGACGCCCGGGTAATTAAGCTACAGTGATCCTCTGCTAATGGTGCCACGTCACCTCGTTTATAGTTGCTGATCTCGAGTTAGTTCGAAACCGATTCAAATTCAAATTCAAAAATAGGCAAACAATAAAAGTTTTCAAATATTAAAACTAAAATGTTCGGAGTGAACCAAACATTGCATAGATAATTATGGTGGAGCAACCAAACTTTGATAAAATGTTTAAAGGCCCTAAAACAATTAAAACAATAGTGAAGACAATTAAACAAAGGCCTATTGAATTTATAAAATGCTAACACTATTTTATTATGCGTTAAGAATTAATCTCGTAGTAGTTTATTGGTTAATACAAAATTAGGCACTAGTGGTAATTTTATAAAACTAAAATAAAAGAAAACAGAAAAGAAATAGAATAAAAACAAAAGAAGAAAAGGAAACAGAACCAAAAAAAAGGGAAAAGAGAAAGAACCCCCCTCCCCCACTGGGCCACAGCCCAGCTGGCCTCTGGGCCAACCAGGCCGGCCCACCCGGCGCCTACTAACCCCCTCCCCCAAACCCTAACCCATTCCCCACTTCACCCCCACTCCCCACGATCTCCACCCTCTCCTCCAGCGCCGCCAGGGGAGAGCCCCGCGCGCGACCACCCCGCCCCGCCGTTGCTGGACCGCCCCATCCCCATCGCCAACCCCGCACGCCTCTCTCCCCTCTCCCCCCGTCCGGATCGGGGCAGAGGGCCCCGACCCCCCCCCCTTCACCGACGCCGCCCGGTGCCGCCTCGCCGCGACCCCGCCGCAGGAGCCCCCTCGCCGGAGTCACCACCACGCATCCTCGCCGCCCGGAGCTGCGCCTCCGCCTTAGCCACCCCGCCGGACCTTCCCTCACCGGATCTCTCCTCCTCAAGCCGCTCGCCGGAGCCGCCTCGCCTTCCTCTTCGTCGTCGACCGCGTCCCCGTCACCCACCTCGAGCACCGCTGCCCCGTGCCCTACAGCCCCCTGTGAGCTCCCCATCTCCTCCGCTCTCCCTCTCGCACCCGCCCGTGCGACCACGTCGCCGCACCCCCATTTGCCGCTCGCGGCCTCGCCGCTGTCGTCGCCCCGCAGCCACGCGCGCTGGTGCTCCTGTGCGCCACCGCATGCATCGCCGTTCCCGGCCGAAGCCTCTCCGCCTTCCCCCGCCATCCACTATGGACGCGAGCTCGACCCGCGGCCGCGCCGACCTCCCTCGCGCCCTCTTCCCCTGGCCACCTCCCCTCCGGCCCGCCGCTCTGATCCGGCCGGCGCCCGTGCAGCCCCTGGCTGCCGGCGCCCGTGCCTGGCTTCCCCTGACCCCGCTCGGGCTGGCAGGCGCCCGCCCACCTGGGGCTATGCCCCGTTTCGCCAGCGCCCTTGCGCCCACATGCCCGTAACCGCATGACCCGGTGCCCGCTAAGGCCTCTGGGCCACTGACAAGGGGGCCCTGCCCCATAACGTTTTAATAAAAAAAGGAAAATAAAATAAAAATAAATTATTAATGAATTAATGAATTAATTAATTAATTAATTAAGCTAATTAATCATCTTTACTTAATCTAATTAACTAATTAGTTTAATTAAACAGTAATTAGTTAATTAAACCCTAATTAACCTATTCAGAGGATGACAGGTGGGTCCCACTGGACCCACACGTCAGTTTGACCAGTCAACACCTCTGTTGACTGCTGACGTCATGCTGACGTCATGATGACGTCAGCAAACACTGTTTTGGATAATGTTGAATTAAATAAATTAAATAAATTCTAAAAATGATTTAAAACTTTAGAAAATCATATCTTTTAATCCGTAACTCGGATTAAATTATTTTCAACATGAAAGTTGCTCAGAACGACGAGACGATTCCGGATACGCAGTCCGTTCGTCCGCCACACCCCCCTAACCTATCGAACCCGCAACTTTCCCCCTCCGGCTCCTCTGCCCGAAAACACGAAACACCGGGAATACTTTCCCGGATGATTCCCCCCTTCACCGGTATCACCTACTACCGCGTTAGGGCACACCGAACACCGCGTATTGCCTTGTTATATTTTGTGATGCTTTGTTTGCTCTGTATTCATTATTTCTTCCCCCTCTTCTCTCCGGTAGACTACGAGACCGACGCTGATGCCACCGAGTACGACTACGTCACCGACGACCCCTCCTTGTCTGAGCAACCAGGCAAGCCCCCCCCTTGATCACCAGATATCGCCTATTCTACTCTATACTGCTTGCATTAGAGTAGTGTAGCTTGTTACTGCTTTCCGTTGATCCTATTCTGATGCATAGCCTGACATTGTCGCTACATCTGTTGATACCTTACCTGCAATCCTAAATGCTTAGTATAGGATGCTAGTTTATCATCATTGGCCCTACATTCTTGTCAGTCTGCCTTGCTATAATATTGGGCCGTGATCACTCGGGAGGTGATCACGGGTATATACTATACATACATACATACTATACAGATGGTGACTAAAGTCGGGTCAGCTCGAAGAGTACCCGCGAGTGATTCACGGATTGGGGGCTGAAAGGACCTTTGTCCCGACGGCCCTCTGTGTGGATCTTTGTGGCGGAGCGACAGGACAGGTTGAGACCGCCTAGGAGAGAGGTGGGCCTGGCCCTGTTCGGCGTTCGCAGACACTTAACACGCTTAACGAGATCTTGGTATTTGATCTGAGTCTGGCTACGAGCCTATACGCACTAACCATCTACGTGGGAGTAGTTATGGGTATCCCGACGTCGTGGTATCAGCCGAAGCACTTCAGACGTCAGCGACGGAGCGGCGCGCGCCGGGTTGGACTGCGTTAACGCAACTTCCTTTGTAATGGAGGTTGCTAGGTCTGCTCACCGGCCGCGTACGCAACGTGCAGGTGTGCTCAGGGCGATGGGCCCAGACCCCTGCGCGCTTAGGTTTAGACCGGCGTGCTGGCCTCTCTGTTGAGCCTAGGTGGGGCTGCGACGTGTTGATCTTCCGCGGCCGGGCATGACCCAGGAAAGTGTGTCCGGCCAAATGGGATCGAGCGTGTTGGGCTATGTGGTGCACCCCTGCAGGGAAGTTAATCTATTCGAATAGCCGTGATCTTCGGTAACAGGACGACTTGGAGTTGTACCTTGACCTTATGACAACTAGAACCGGATACTTAATAAAACACACCCTTCCAAGTGCCAGATACAACCGGTGGTCGCTCTACCTCAGGGATATGAGGAGGGGATCGCCGGGTAGGATTATGCTATGAGATGTTAATGGGAGATGCTACTTGGAGGACTTCAATCTACTCTCTTATACTTGATGCAAGACGAAGGTGACCAGAAGCGTAGTCTTCGACAGGACTAGCTATCCCCCTCTTATTCTGGCATTCTGCAGTTCAGTCCACTGATATGGCCTCCTTACACATATACCCATGCATATGTAGTGTAGTTCCTTGCTTGCGAGTACTTTGGATGAGTACTCACGGTTGCTTTCTCCCCCCTTTTTCCCCTTTCCTTTCTTTCTGGTTGTCGCAACCAGATGCTGGAGTCCAGGAGCCAGACGCCACCGTCGACGACGACCCCTACTACACCGGAGGTGCCTACTACTACGTGCTGCCCGCTGACGACGACCTGGAGTAGTTAGGAGGATCCCAGGCAGGAGGCCTGCGCCTCTTTCGATCTGTATCCCAGTTTGTGCTAGCCTTCTTAAGGCAAACTTGTTTAACTTATGTCTGTACTCAGATATTGTTGCTTCCGCTGACTCGTCTATGATCGAGCACTTGTATTCGAGCCCTCGAGGCCCCTGGCTTGTATTATGATGCTTGTATGACTTATTTTATTTGTAGAGTTGTGTTGTGATATCTTCCCGTGAGTCCCTGATCTTGATCGTACACATTTGCGTGCATGATTAGTGTACGATTGAATCGGGGGCGTCACAAGTTGGTATCAGAGCCGACTGCCTGTAGGAATCCCCCTTCCAACTCCTTGGCCGAAGTCGAGTCTAGACATTGCAAAACTTTTACTAACATGGCTGTGTGTCTTACGGGCACACGTCGCCATTGGGTGGTAGTAGGATCTTTTACTCCTCGACCTTTACTCTGGGACTCTGATCTCTCCTCTATTCGGGTTAAATGAAGTTTACTAAATCTAACACTAGGATCTCGTTATCACTTTCACCCGGAGAGCCCCTTGTTACTGATGATCGTCTGCTGCACCAGAAGACCCTGAAGATACTCTCCGCTGTTAACCCGAGAACTTGTGTTCATCGCGTTTGCAATTCCCCGTCCACTGCAAACCCTTATGGATAACTACTTGCAGTTGTTATTCTTACATTCATCCCCAGTGGTCTTGTTATTACAAGATACCCTGAAAAACTCGTCATTGTTTCGATAATCCCTTGAGCTTACTGCCTTGCTGTTCTTTGTCACTTGAATACCCCTACGGTTAATTCTCGCACTTATCGAGTATCCACTCATCCCCCAGTTGTTCATGTGTTACACAAAAGTCTTCGAAATACCACCCGATATTCCGACAATCCTCAGCAACCTATTGCTCTGGAATTTCTTGTTTGCTTTCATTATGATTAATCCCATAAGTATAGAAATCTTATTGACATTCCTTGTCATTATCATTTTGAGTATGTTGACTCAATATGTTGCGAATACACGCAATCATCATTGATCCCTATAAATTACCTTTCGGCTGAGCTTCCATTCTTTTAACTGGAATTGGTTCCCGACCAATCCAATTGTCGTTGATTGTACCCTAAGGCTATTCAACTTATCCCTCCCTAATCAGAGCATTGCTTCTGATCCCTTGATTTTGAAATCATAATTCCTTTGCATTTGACAATTGAGTTAGTCAGTTGTTTTTATAATCTGATCTCCTTGCATTCTTCTTCCTCTAGTTGAGTACCGATACTCGTATCAGATCCTTTGTGGACCATCAAGTCCTTTGTTGGATTGTTATCCGACAGTGTCCTTCACATTTGATCACTTTGTGAGTTCTTCCCCTGATACATAATGCCTTTGTTAAGTTGTATCCTCTGCTTGGCCAACCATGCTCTGCTTTCGGGCTTGTGTTATTTACTCTTGAAACTTGTGGTATACGTTTCTAAGAAGCCCCTGTGGGTTGAACATATGCCTTCTCTAAACCGTGTGAACCCGAAAGTTTTCACGAGTCATACTCTTCTGGTGCTTCACCAGATAAAATTTCAACACTGCATCTTCATCGAACGTGAGAAGTGAATGAAAGGTTATGCATTGGAGAAGTGGGAGTCGACCTTGAACTTGTGTTCATGCCCATGGACACGATGTAGATCTTATCATTAAAGCTTCTTTTAAATAAATTATTCCTTTGGTATAAGTTCATCTTATATCTAGGATCTGGCCTTTTGCAACCGTGGTTCCGACCATGATTGTTCTTCTTTGATCTCATTTCTCGGACAAGTTAAAACAATTGTCTTCTATGGATCAATACACCAGTCCCACCTTTACTTTGATCTTGTGTCGAGTATTACCCCCCTGATATCTCGAGATTATCATGGAACTGCATAACTCCTTATGAGTTCTTCATCAAGTGCTACCTTCCCACTGATTCCAATTTTTCGCGGGCTCTGAGTTATTGAACACTCAAAGACACCGATAACTGAACCGAGTCCGCTCTTCGGTTCAACAACTCTTCAGTAAGCTTCTATAAGTATGAGTTGTACCCGATCACGCCATTCCTAGCCTGTTTGGCTATATCATTGTCGTGCCGATTCTAACTGTGCTACCTGGTCCTTATTCTCGGAGCACCAAATTTCGACGATGAACTAACCTTACGTCGATCCTCATCGTCATATCATTTCGCCTTGAACAATAAGCTTGGTTTCGAGTTTGTGTCGTACCCTTGGTTCCAATAACCTTTCACTTCATCATTGTTTGACTTGATGTCATCGTCGATCGGTTACATCTTCGTGAAATCTCTCGACTAATGTGTCGTGATCATCTTCATCATTCCGAGCTCTTCCAGGAATTCAATTGAATTCATGATGGGTAATACCATCCTTGCCCCTCGATGATTCCTGTTCTCATCGACCACTTTATTGCCTTCCGTTCAACACAACTTGTTCGTGTTTTGTGTAAACCTTGAGATCACTGCTACCCAGCAGTTGATCTTCCTTACCTCGGAAGTATTACCATCTCTTTTTGTCAAGAATGTGGTGAGAATTTCACCACCTCTTAATAATTCTTGATATCATAATACTTCTTGCCATCTTCATTCATTCCTTGGTCCCCGTATTGTTTTCAACCGGAATACCGACAATGGAGCGATGGCGTGTGAATTCAAAACTTCTAACAACCCTATTGCTTTGAAGTGAATGGGCGATAGTTCATTCTAAGTCCTTCGCTAATTGAATCACCATCCTGACATTGGCCGTGCAACCCAACCCATATTTCGGGCGCACCTTCCAACCAATGTTTAATTGTGTATGTTTTCCTCGAGCATACTTCCTTATATCATTTGATCTGACTAATGTTATCTTCTTGTTCACTTAATGGTGGAAATCCATCTTTTGGGAATCTCGGTGAATTGCCGTTGAGTTCACCAGACACCTCCTTGTCCTCTCCTTGGGTTAATGATGGACTCTTGTTAACGGAAATCACTTCATAGTTCATTTCCCCGAGAATCTTACAATGTCATCTCGTCAATTTGCGTTGCACCTTTTCTTCTCAGGTATCCTAAGTCTGAGGTATCGTGACACCATTCGGATCTGAATCTCGGTCAGATATGATGGTTGGGACAACTTTCCAAGAGTTATGATGTTGATCCTTTGATGACCCGGTAACATGATGTCATGCCTAGCACCCCCCCTGGCTGGAGGACCTATCATTATAGATTCCTTTTCAGCAAGGTTATCCGTTCATCCATGAGGAAATTGTAAGACTTAATCTACAAGTTACTCCTGATGGATCCTTCGTGTTTCCAAAGTCTGATCTTCACCTGAAGACCATGTCACTGCTATCTCGAAGCATGTCAATGGTACTCCGATTTTCAACAGGCACGTTTGAAGCACGATGCTATATTTTAATTATCAATTATCCTAACACCGTTGTATGAGTAATGTCATGAAATTTCTCTCCCCTTACCTAAAGGGTTTTCTACATGATATCCTGCCACGGATACCATGCTCTGCTTATCCTTGGGAAGGATATATCCCTGAATTATTGACTAAGACACATTTTTCCTTTCCATCGCCTGATTAATCTGATAATCATATGTCCTTTCCATTGTTTGGTTTAACCTTTCTTGAGGTCTATATGATCTAAGCAGTAATATTCTTCTGCTTATGTAAACATCTTGGTGTACGACCGTGTCAGTAAGACCCTGTTACTATTGTTGATGACATTTCGGTAGCCACCGATGGACGAGAACCTTGCCTATTGGCCCGCCTCGTTCAACGAGCAGGATAATGGTTCTCTTCGTCCCTCGCCCTTGGTACCGATGTTGTTGCCGACATAACCAACAGATTATCCTCTGGCATGCCTTGCTTACATGATCGTGCAAGATGTCACTGTCCTTCCTACTTTTAATCCACATGGTGGGCCCATAACCCACAGCTCCACAGGATCGAAACCTGACTCTCCTGTACCCCCCTGTACCCAAGGTTGTTCCTCGCGCGTGGCCTCGTATGTAGTTCATGAGCCACCTTCAATCTGGTATCAGACAAATACTTATTCCCGTGGCTTCGAACCCCTTTCACGCCACATATCAGACATCGAACGATTGCCTGCCCGCTCGAAACTTCCCAGGATACCTCCTTACTCTGCTCTTGATATTTTCTTAAGTTTCAATTCGAGAGTTACTTCCGCCACCCTCCCCGATGTTATCGACCAGATAGTCAAACCTGCAGAGGCCCGTTCTCCCGGAATACTCCCCCTTTATTCTTTCGTTAGTACGATGGAGTTTCCGAAGAAAGGATGCCGACTTCATCTTAATGACCTGAAGCAGAAAAATGAAGACATCAATGTAATGGATCGACCACTTCGAGGAGAGCAACCAAGACCGAGAAGACTCGTTAGGTTTTTTCGCTACCAACACCTTCGCCCCCTTACTCCACCGCTTAAATCTCGGGACGAGATTTCTTGTAGTGGAGGAGAATTGTGACGCCCGGGTAATTAAGCTACAGTGATCCTCTGCTAATGGTGCCACGTCACCTCGTTTATAGTTGCTGATCTCGAGTTAGTTCGAAACCGATTCAAATTCAAATTCAAAAATAGGCAAACAATAAAAGTTTTCAAATATTAAAACTAAAATGTTCGGAGTGAACCAAACATTGCATAGATAATTATGGTGGAGCAACCAAACTTTGATAAAATGTTTAAAGGCCCTAAAACAATTAAAACAATAGTGAAGACAATTAAACAAAGGCCTATTGAATTTATAAAATGCTAACACTATTTTATTATGCGTTAAGAATTAATCTCGTAGTAGTTTATTGGTTAATACAAAATTAGGCACTAGTGGTAATTTTATAAAACTAAAATAAAAGAAAACAGAAAAGAAATAGAATAAAAACAAAAGAAGAAAAGGAAACAGAACCAAAAAAAAGGGGAAAAGAGAAAGAACCCCCCCTCCCCCACTGGGCCACAGCCCAGCTGGCCTCTGGGCCAACCAGGCCGGCCCACCCGGCGCCTACTAACCCCCTCCCCCAAACCCTAACCCATTCCCCACTTCACCCCCACTCCCCACGATCTCCACCCTCTCCTCCAGCGCCGCCAGGGGAGAGCCCCGCGCGCGACCACCCCGCCCCGCCGTTGCTGGACCGCCCCATCCCCATCGCCAACCCCGCACGCCTCTCTCCCCTCTCCCCCCGTCCGGATCGGGGCAGAGGGCCCCGACCCCCCCCATTCTTCACCGACGCCGCCCGGTGCCGCCTCGCCGCGACCCCGCCGCAGGAGCCCCCTCGCCGGAGTCACCACCACGCATCCTCGCCGCCCGGAGCTGCGCCTCCGCCTTAGCCACCCCGCCGGACCTTCCCTCACCGGATCTCTCCTCCTCAAGCCGCTCGCCGGAGCCGCCTCGCCTTCCTCTTCGTCGTCGACCGCGTCCCCGTCACCCACCTCGAGCACCGCTGCCCCGTGCCCTACAGCCCCCTGTGAGCTCCCCATCTCCTCCGCTCTCCCTCTCGCACCCGCCCGTGCGACCACGTCGCCGCACCCCCATTTGCCGCTCGCGGCCTCGCCGCTGTCGTCGCCCCGCAGCCACGCGCGCTGGTGCTCCTGTGCGCCACCGCATGCATCGCCGTTCCCGGCCGAAGCCTCTCCGCCTTCCCCCGCCATCCACTATGGACGCGAGCTCGACCCGCGGCCGCGCCGACCTCCCTCGCGCCCTCTTCCCCTGGCCACCTCCCCTCCGGCCCGCCGCTCTGATCCGGCCGGCGCCCGTGCAGCCCCTGGCTGCCGGCGCCCGTGCCTGGCTTCCCCTGACCCCGCTCGGGCTGGCAGGCGCCCGCCCACCTGGGGCTATGCCCCGTTTCGCCAGCGCCCTTGCGCCCACATGCCCGTAACCGCATGACCCGGTGCCCGCTAAGGCCTCTGGGCCACTGACAAGGGGGCCCTGCCCCATAACGTTTTAATAAAAAAAGGAAAATAAAATAAAAATAAATTATTAATGAATTAATGAATTAATTAATTAATTAATTAAGCTAATTAATCATCTTTACTTAATCTAATTAACTAATTAGTTTAATTAAACAGTAATTAGTTAATTAAACCCTAATTAACCTATTCAGAGGATGACAGGTGGGTCCCACTGGACCCACACGTCAGTTTGACCAGTCAACACCTCTGTTGACTGCTGACGTCATGCTGACGTCATGATGACGTCAGCAAACACTGTTTTGGATAATGTTGAATTAAATAAATTAAATAAATTCTAAAAATGATTTAAAACTTTAGAAAATCATATCTTTTAATCCGTAACTCGGATTAAATTATTTTCAACATGAAAGTTGCTCAGAACGACGAGACGATTCCGGATACGCAGTCCGTTCGTCCGCCACACCCCCCTAACCTATCGAACCCGCAACTTTCCCCCTCCGGCTCCTCTGCCCGAAAACACGAAACACCGGGAATACTTTCCCGGATGATTCCCCCCTTCACCAGTATCACCTACTACCGCGTTAGGGCACACCGAACACCGCGTATTGCCTTGTTATATTTTGTGATGCTTTGTTTGCTCTGTATTCATTATTTCTTCCCCCTCTTCTCTCCGGTAGACTACGAGACCGACGCTGATGCCACCGAGTACGACTACGTCACCGACGACCCCTCCTTGTCTGAGCAACCAGGCAAGCCCCCCCCTTGATCACCAGATATCGCCTATTCTTCTCTATACTGCTTGCATTAGAGTAGTGTAGCTTGTTACTGCTTTCCGTTGATCCTATTCTGATGCATAGCCTGACAATGTCGCTACATCTGTTGATACCTTACCTGCAATCCTAAATACTTAGTATAGGATGCTAGTTTATCATTGTTGGCCCTACCTTCGTGTCAGTCTGCCTTGCTATAATATTGGGCCGTGATCACTCGGGAGGTGATCACGGGTATATACTATACATACATACATACTATACAGATGGTGACTAAAGTCGGGTCAGCTCGAAGAGTACCCGCGAGTGATTCACGGATTGGGGGCTGAAAGGACCTTTGTCCCGACGGCCCTCTGTGTGGATCTTTGTGGCGGAGCGACAGGACAGGTTGAGACCGCCTAGGAGAGAGGTGGGCCTGGCCCTGTTCGGCGTTCGCAGACACTTAACACGCTTAACGAGATCTTGGTATTTGATCTGAGTCTGGCTACGAGCCTATACGCACTAACCATCTACGTGGGAGTAGTTATGGGTATCCCGACGTCGTGGTATCAGCCGAAGCACTTCAGACGTCAGCGACGGAGCGGCGCGCGCCGGGTTGGACTGCGTTAACGCAACTTCCTTTGTAATGGAGGTTGCTAGGTCTGCTCACCGGCCGCGTACGCAACGTGCAGGTGTGCTCAGGGCGATGGGCCCAGACCCCTGCGCGCTTAGGTTTAGACCGGCGTGCTGGCCTCTCTGTTGAGCCTAGGTGGGGCTGCGACGTGTTGATCTTCCGCGGCCGGGCATGACCCAGGAAAGTGTGTCCGGCCAAATGGGATCGAGCGTGTTGGGCTATGTGGTGCACCCCTGCAGGGAAGTTAATCTATTCGAATAGCCGTGATCTTCGGTAACAGGACGACTTGGAGTTGTACCTTGACCTTATGACAACTAGAACCGGATACTTAATAAAACACACCCTTCCAAGTGCCAGATACAACCGGTGGTCGCTCTACCTCAGGGATATGAGGAGGGGATCGCCGGGTAGGATTATGCTATGAGATGTTAATGGGAGATGCTACTTGGAGGACTTCAATCTACTCTCTTATACTTGATGCAAGACGAAGGTGACCAGAAGCGTAGTCTTCGACAGGACTAGCTATCCCCCTCTTATTCTGGCATTCTGCAGTTCAGTCCACTGATATGGCCTCCTTACACATATACCCATGCATATGTAGTGTAGTTCCTTGCTTGCGAGTACTTTGGATGAGTACTCACGGTTGCTTTCTCCCCCCTTTTCCCCCTTTCCTTTCTTTCTGGTTGTCGCAACCAGATGCTGGAGCCCAGGAGCCAGACGCCACCGTCGACGACGACCCCTACTACACCGGAGGTGCCTACTACTACGTGCTGCCCGCTGACGACGACCTGGAGTAGTTAGGAGGATCCCAGGCAGGAGGCCTGCGCCTCTTTCGATCTGTATCCCAGTTTGTGCTAGCCTTCTTAAGGCAAACTTATTTAACTTATGTCTGTACTCAGATATTGTTGCTTCCGCTGACTCGTCTATGATCGAGCACTTGTATTCGAGCCCTCGAGGCCCCTGGCTTGTATTATGATGCTTGTATGACTTATTTTATTTGTAGAGTTGTGTTGTGATATCTTCCCGTGAGTCCCTGATCTTGATCGTACACATTTGCGTGCATGATTAGTGTACGATTAAATCGGGGGCGTCACAGTTGTTCACTAGAAACATCCTTTATCTTCTCATTTGAAGTGTTGGGAGTGTCAGTAATGGCCTTGTAAGAATCACTACTCATTTGACAATAAAACTCTTTGTACTTGAGTGTCATCTCATGTGCCAGGATCCTTCCAATTACTTCAGTGTGTTTGAGATCTTTGTAATTTGGCATCATTTTGGTAAATGTACACATGGTGTCATATTTACTACTCAAAGCTCTAAGAATCCTCTTGATGATAAACTTGCCTGTCCTTTCTTCGCTTCCTAAGCCGATAATCTCATTGGTAACTAGATGATACTAGCCATGTTGCTGCGGGATTCGGTTGCAATATATTTCAATGAGATTTAATTGTGCAACATATAAACATTTAGATTAATTACACATGAACAAAATCAAAAACATATACATCTTATTATGTTTTCTTACGTATATGTGTAAACTATTTATTGAATATAAGTAGAATAATAGAATGGAAAATATTTTCCCATGCATGGTTATAAGTGGTGGTGGGTATTTTCCCCATGCATGGTTACATGTTGAGGTGGGCCTTATCCCATCCATAATTGTATGATTTTGTGGCATGCTAGCAAATTGAGATTGGTAAGTTAGTGGGGATGAATCTATATATAGGATATAGGATGAGTGCTAGCCTAGAGTAGATCTCAATGACGCGTGCACCATTCTTCATGTTGAACTTGTCTACCTTGTAGGACATCCAGCTTGGACTCCTTCACGGACTTGTACCTTCATGCATTTCCACAAAAGTGTCCCAAATCTCTTTTCCACTCAAAATAACGATTTTTTTTGAATTCTTTGGGGCACAAAGCATTGGAGAGGATATCACATAATTAAGCATTGTGTTGTAGCATCTTCAATTCTTCGGTGATTGGTTCATGATAAACTTTGAGATTTAGTTTGCATTGCATCAAGTCCCCCTACCTCTTCCCTAAGGAGTGACCCTGGGTATCGAACCCATGACAGGATGTGCATTAAGACAAAGACTCAAACAAGTTATTTTTCTTGCAGTAAGTTCTACCTTTTTAACTGGACCTTGTAACAACCTTTTGAATGTAAACAATGATACGGAAATAGGCATGGGAATGAGGTCTTACTGTCACAACCTAGTACTTTTTCTTGGGATGTCATCTTGATAATAAACATAGTCTTGGAAGACTTGTTAAGTTTGTTCAGGTGGACGCTATGGTGTTGATGGCATGCAATACGACCGCTGGTATGAGCATGTGTGGTTGTACCATGCGCCATCTTCTCACTTGTTTCCCTCTTGACAACTCCATTTACCTTAGCTTGGTCTCCACACTTGGCATTTCCTTCAATGTGATGAGTTTCTTCTATAGTTGGGTCCATTTCCTGCGGAAACACATTAAAGAAAGGATTCCCAGTTTCTTGCATGCATTAGTCATTAGTGGTAGTATCGAAGTGATTCTCTCGGTTATTCTCACTACAAAACGAATGACTTTTAGTGACAATTCACTTATGTCATGCAAAACCGGACTTTCATCACCAAAAATATGTTAGTGACGGTTTCCAGCCGTCATGCCGTCCGTCACAGAAGCACTGTCCCAAAAAATAAAATCATGACAGTACCACTTTTTCCGTCACCTAAGATCGTATCTTTGGTGACAGATCCAGTTTTGTTGCAGAAGGCTATTTCCTGTGACGACCAGGCACTGGTACACATCGGTGCTATACAAACGTTTTTAACCCCTTTCCGCGACAACATTTGGAACCATCGCCAAGTGAGTGTGGGTGATAGGGGGGGTCCTTCCCACACGACCCAGAAACCATCGGGATAGGCCCTCTTGGCACACAAGATGGGGCAAAATGAGCTCGTGTGCGATCGGGCGAGGTATCAAAACCCAATTGTTTTCGTTCGTATGTACTTCCCACACGGTGAATCCCAGAAAAACATTTATGTTCGTATGTATATCACACACAGTCAATCCAAGGAGAACGTTTTCGTTCTCATGTACATCCCACATAATGAATCCAGGGAAAACCTTTCCGTTCATATGTACTACCCACACAGTCAATCCAGAGAAAACGTTTCCGTTCGTATGTACATCCCACACAGTCAATCCAGGGAAAACGTTTCCCATTGTATGTACATCCCACACAGGTTTATGGATAGGCTCATTTGTGATACGTGTAACTATCACACACGCTCTGCCTTGGTTAACCGTTTGCTTTTATCAACTACATCACACATGATTTGATGAAGAAAACTATGTGGCATTGGGCTATCCATCACAAGCGCTTTTACTTCTAGAACCGTTTGCAAAGTTCCATGACCCATTTTGCAGGTTTATTAGTTTACAATTAATAATCAAGTATTACACAAATTCACATTTCATATCAAACAGTTGTTTGCCAATTTCATATCAGGCACATAGATATATTTTAACATCATAGTATGATAGCTACCGGAAAACAGCACAATACAACATATAGATAATTCAACTTCATAAGAACTATATTAGAACAATATAGTCATTTCCCTAATCAAGATCATCCAGGCTCACCTTATCCACCTCTGCTTTCAGTTCAGTAAGAACCTGTTTTGCACTGGCCAATTGGGAAAGTGCCTTCTCCTTCGTCAACACCATCTTATCAAAGTATGATTTAAAAATTTGAGCTCATTCTCCACCTTCGTCTTTTTATCCCACATCTTGAAATATTCTTCAGCGTTGACAACACTTTCTCCAAGCCTACCTCTGTTCTCTTCCTGATACATGCTCCAGAGCTTTTTCTAGGCACATCTTCAAAGACTGTGGCCACTCTTGATCAACCCACTCCAAGTAAGAACACTTTTGTTCATCCTATAATATTTAAAACTAGATCATTAACAATTATAGGGAAAATGGGTTTATAGCAACATAGAAAATCACAAATACTTATTTTGAAAAACCGAAGAAACAGGTTAACTATGACATATTTTCTCAAAAAGATCAATGTGCAAATGAATTAGTTGCTACTGACACAACAACCAAATTCTGAAACATCAGAATATATAATTAACTACAACAACACTACAAGTTCTTACTCATGTACTATAAATAACAAATTGAACATTTCAAAAGGAAGGTAAATATAACTACAACAACATAGCGACAGTGTTTGGATGACATCAAGTTGATACTAACAGGTGTGTACATGCACAAATTTAGTAACATAGAACTAATAGCACTAAGGTGTCCTCTATGTATGCCAAAACCGGTGTAAAGACAACTATTGCTACATCTCGCACCGGTGCACTGCACTGGCGAGCTAATGCAGCAGAAAAAATCAGGGACCCAAACTCCGGATCACCTAGTTGCTCTGACACGCAGTTCCTTCATGCCATAAAGATTTAGTATTTTACTGCTTGGCTGCTCGGATGTGTGGACAAGTTGGCTCCACAAATTGCTGAAGCGGTGCCAAATAATTTTCTAATGGCACCGCTGATGAGATGGCAACATTTTTAGATACTAGGTACAAACTATGACACTGTCTTAGGAAGTTTCTGGCATGTGCAGAGAAGGTTAGACCCTCTTTCGTTGTTACAAATCATTTGTTAGATGTGATTCATACACTGTCACGGTCCCAACCCTTGATATTTTTTATTAGCTGTGAAAGAGGAATTTGGAGTAAAGTGGCAACAGATGATGTTTTAAATGTACGAGAAAATTTGTAGTACTAATACAATTGCCATGTCAAATTTTGGAAAATTTCAAGGGTCATTTGACCTGTTAAGACATTTAAGTGATTTTCTAGCCATTTAATGACTGTAATTGACATTTGAACTACATGTACATGCATCAGCTAACCAAAACGGTTTGAAAAGTCATATTTTGTGTACTTGTGTGCGATTTAATTCCACATGCAGTAAATTGGAAGGAATTTTTGTTGGATTACGGGTTCGGCAAACCCTTGATAGGTTCGAACTCTAGGGTGCGTGTGGAGATCTCAACCTACCCAGCCTGCCTACTCGCGATCCTCCTAAGCCTAGCGCGACAGGCTCGAAGAGACAAAGGGACACAACAATTTATCCTGGTTTGGGCCACCTTGTAGTGTAATACCCTACTCCAGTGTTTTTTGGTGGATTGCCTCGAAGGGCTGAGGATGAACTAGTACAGTGGATGAACTCACCTCAGGAGGTGAGGTGTTCTTGGGCTCAAGAGCGCTGGTGGGATCTGAACTAGATGCCCCTCTATGGTGGTGGCTAAGTCCTATTTATAGTGGCCTTGGTCCTCTTCCAAATGTTGGCGGGAAGGGATCCCAATACGGACGAATTTGAAAGGGGACAAGTAGTACATCTTATCCTGACTAAAGTAGTCTTCGCCTGCGAAAAGCCCCTGATCGTGATGCTGTGGTGGGCTCGGTGATGACCTCCGTCCTGCCGTCCTGGTGGTCTTGGTCCTGTTGCACCAGAATGGAAATCTTTGGCTGATTCCTCGAGACTCCGCGCCTATGGCTTGCCTCCCTTGCACCGAAGAGGAAACTGGCGCTCTGTGCCCACCTGGCGCCCACCTGGCGCCCACCTAGCCTTTGTCGTCATGGCTCACGTCAGCCGAGCCTTGTGAGGTGCACCTTACATAGAAGTCTCTGCCCCTCGGGAGCCGGCTTGAAGAGGCTGATCCCCTTGGGGGTCTTGCCGTCGTCCTCCTCGCGAGGATTGGCCCCTCACGAGGGTATTGAGTCGTTGATGCTGAAGCTGGGCCGTACCAAGCCGTTGATGCAGCCACGTGGTGGGCCATAGGCAGGCAAGTCTGGATACCCCCATATCCAGAATGCTGACAGTAGCCCCCGGGCCCAAGGCGCACTCGGACTTGGCCTCCAGGCTAAGCCAAAGGGCAAGTGCGGAGCGCCGCGGGCCCTAACTGCTTGTGGCCTGATGACGCGTAGCAATTGATGGGACGTGGGCGTATCCACTTCCCCTCGCTGCCTTGATATCCGTCGGGCCTAGTGATCGCCCGTTGCCAGAGCAGCTCACCCTCGCAGGTCGTCGCGCTTGGCCTTTGTTTCTTCTTCTCCCAATCTTGTTGCTCCGTGCGCAGATCAGGCATCGGCGTCTCGCCCCCTTTTCCGGCTTTTGTCATGGCCCCGCAGCAGAGGAGGAAGAAAGGGAAGCCGCACTCCCCAGCCAGGCCACCGCCGGCCTTGGAGCCAGCTCTTGAGTGGTCGACGGTGATCAATCAGGAGGGGCTGGAAAAGGTCCGCCATGCCCTTGCAGCCGATTCCAATGAGTGGAAGGCAACGGCAGTCCGTCATGCGTCTTGGCTTGTGGGTGAGATGAGCGCCATGAAATCCCCATCTATCTCCATGCTCTCCTTGCGGGTTTGATTCCCCCTTCTCTCCCTTCTTCAATGTCGTAATCTCGCATTACCAGATCCACCTATTGCATCTAGATCCCCGCTCTGTCATCCTCCTCGCCGTCTTCGCCTTTCTTTGCGAGGCCATGGTCGGCGTTACTCCTTCCGTGACCCTATTCCGCCATTTCTTCTCACTCTGGCTGGTCGATGCTCGCCAATGCTCAGGATGCGCGACCTTCAAAGCTATGGCCGCAACTGCCGACTCGGGGATCGACTTCGAGCTTTCGCCCGCTGCGAAGGGGTTCCGGAAGCACTGCTTATGGATGCCGGCACGTACAACCCCCTGCTCCTGACTCCTTGGGCGCTGGCCACTCCCAGCTCCGGTTGGGGGCCAGTGAAGCTCTCTGATTGGCGCCTTACTTGCATCTGGAAGAGATTGGCGAGGATGTAGGGGCTGGAGGTGACTGCGTCGATGGTGGTGAAGGAATTCGTCAGGCAGCGCATCACGCCCCTCCAGTGCCATTCTCGCCCGATGTGGGGCCTTGCTGGCATCGAGGATCCCATGAGGCTGCAGAAGCCGTCACTGACCGCTGGTACCCTGAGCATGGTACTTGAGCTCCTGACGGGCGAATCCGAGCCCGCTGACATTCTGGTAGATGGCTGCCTCCTCTATCAGTGCTCGAACAAGACAACCTTCGTGGGGTAGATGCCCATATTCGACGAGTGGGGGTTGCGCCCGGAGGGCCTTGAGGGGCCTCGTGAGAACCCCGTCTTCGTGACTCCCCTGTTGCTCGATCTTGCTGCTTGCGCCCCAAGTGTGGAAGCAGGAGGGCGCTCGTCGTCAGCAGCTGTTGAGGGTTCCTCCGGAGGCCCGGCGTCGCTGGGTGCCTGGGAGATCAGGACTCCCGAGACCCAGAAGGGGGCCGCCGTAGGGTCAGCGTGACCCCATGCTCTAGAGGCAGACGCTCCTGAAGCTCGGGGTGGTGGCTTCAAGGTGGCTGCCGATGGTGAGGCACCCACAGACGGCTCTGGAGCCGCAGCTCGGAAGACCCCGCTAGGTGCTCCTACTCCTGGGGCCTCCGGCCCGGACACCTCGCCGAACGCTCCTCCTCCCGAGGGCTGCCTATCAGGGTCTAGTCGGCCCCGCCTGAGCCTTGAATCACTACCGAAGAGGAAGGGATCTCCATGCCGTAGTGTCGGCACCTGTCGACTGCTGAAGGTGAGCAGATATGTGGTTGCAGATGAATAAGTACCTTTGCTTTTGATTCCTTGCGCGTCACGTTCTCTCCTGACCAGGGTCTTGCATGGTTCCCATGACGATGAAGCCTCGGGAGGCTAGCGCCTCCAAGGATCCTGGCTTGACCCCAGCACATAGCCCCCGGTGCCCTGGCCCCACGCAGGGCTCGACGCCGACTCCGGCCGCCGGGGTGCCGCAAGGGGGCCTCGGGCCTAAGCTTCCTGCTCCCTTTCTCCGTGGCCCATCCTGTAGGACGGGGGACGCACCGACAATCCTTCCTCTGATCATTGCTGGCAAGCTGGCGCCTCTTGGGCAGCCTTCGTTTTCAGGTTGCGGGGCTACACCGGCCAGCCCCCAACCAGAGGTAGGTGAGATGCCCAGTGCCTCCTCGGTGGCCTCCAGGGCTAAAGAAGGCCTTGGCGATGCGTTGGCGCTTGCACGCGGGCGTAGTGCCGTTCGCTTCGAGCTCTTCGGCGAGGCAATGCATGCGATGATCCAGCTTGGGGGGAGCTTGCTAATGTCGACACCAAGCTTGAGGAAGAAGGCCGCCACCTGGCGCATGACTGGCAGCAGCTGAAGGTTGCCATCAACCTCGAGAAACTTCAGTGCAACTAGGCCGACGCGCTTGCGGCGGCCTCACTTGCAGCTTCTCGCGAGGCTTGCACCTGCGCCATGGAGGAGGTCGTAGCCGCCAACCACCGTCGCGAGGCGGCCGAGGAGCGGGAGCTGGAGCTTCTGTCTTCAAATGCTGCCCTTGAGCGAGAAGTTCAGGAGCGGCGCGCCCTCCTGGCCTCTTCACCAGACGAAGCGGCCTTTGCCGAGGTGGAGCTCCTGAGGCGCCATGATGACCTGGCGTTGGAGGCCGTGGAGCATAGCATGACGTTGGAGAGGTTGGAGGTGAGGGAGTGCCAGGCTGCTGCGGCTGAGGATGTTGTCACCGCCCGAGAAGCCCAGGTCCAGCTGGAGGTGGAGGAGAGGGTGGCGAAGGCGCGTGCTGATTTGGCTGAGGGGCGTCGCCTGGATCTGGAGCTGCTCAAGGCCGAGCTTGAAGGAAGGACAGCCGCCCTGAAGACGAAGCTGCAATCCGTAGAGCAGCGTGCAAACGCTGCCCAAGAAGTTGTGACCTCTTCCGTATCTACCTTGAACTCTGCCCGCGCCGAGATTTCCTCCCTCCAGCGGCAAGTCAAGGACGCGGCCTCCCTCCTGAAGAAGGCTTCAAATGAATAGAGCCACCACCTGACACTGGAACGCGAGCATAGCTCTATGCTCCAAGGTCTGTGCGTTGGACCTAATCGTGCCTTGGGCGTTATCTGCGACGAGAGCGCTTCTCACCCGCACGAGAGTGACTATGCCAGCCATCTTAACTTCTTTACTGATGTTGTGACCCGCCTAAAGGAGCAGGCTGCGAAGGCTCGCCAGCTTGTCGAGGGGAGGAGCCGGGGCTCCTGAGGAGTGCGCTCTCGCGCGTCTTGAGCAATCTCCTGAACTGCGATTCCCATTTTGACATCAACACAGTGCTAGCCCCCATGCCTGCGGCTACCCAGGATAAGCTTGCAAGGTGGGTGGACAACCATGTGAATGCCTTGGTGGAGGAGCTGGCTTCTAAGGATGACATGGCCGTGCTCATGGCTGGAGTGGACAACACAGGCAGTGGCGATGAGGAGGACGGTTGCCACGGCTCGGGCAGCGCGAGCAGTGCGGACGAAGACGATGAAGGGGGCACGATCAGCTAGACCTATACTCCTGTTGGCTTTAACCTGTATGACCAAACTTGGAAGTTCCCTTGTGAGAGCATTTTGAAAAGAGCGGGGGGGGGGGGGGGCTTGTGATGTAAATAATTGTGAAATGCCTTGAAATGATTCCACGGAGCGACCTCTCAGGTCCACAGCCTTAGGCGGGATGGTGGTCGTGACTTATCTTTGGCTCCATGAGTCTCGAGCGAGCCCTGTCACTGTAGAAACATTTGTCCTCTTGAGGCATGCCTTCTGTGGGCTCGTTAGGGCCTGGCCCTTGTGAGGAGCCTGTTGACCTACCCCGGAGTGCTTCGCGAGGAGCCAACTGTCGGACCGCGGCGAGGTGGGCACGCGTGGCGGCCGCACCCTCGAGCCCCCCGGGGGGGGGGGGGGCGGAAGCGATCAATCCCGACGCGCACACCATACCCAGCCCCCGCTCGCGAGGCGCTCGAGGGCAGGGCAGCAGTCACGAGCTCCAGAAAAATGCAAGAACAGAAGGCAAGAGAGCAACGCAAGACGAGAAAAACTCCCCCCATTTTTATAAACGCACCAGAACCAAATTACTCCAAAAAGCAGACGAACAAGTACAAAAGGAGGCGAAAGCAAATGGCCGCGTCCGGCGCCTAGCTAGTCTTCAAGTCTTCTCACCAGCGTGGAGCTAAGTGCTTCCACTGGTTGGGCATAGTCATTGGGGGACAGTGTCGATGGCCAGCGCGGAGCATGGTGCTTCCACTAGGACGTGGGTGGGAGCCCCCATGAGGCCCCAGGGCGGCGCTCAGGAGACTCCGGGGCGTGTACAGTCCCACTCATTATTACATGAGAGTGTCACGAGCGGAGACGTTCCCAGGCCGAAGCCTTGCTTCATGTCGCCCGGCGAGGACCCTGCCCTACACCACCCCCGACCACCGTTGGGGAGACCAGAAACCAGGAGAAGACCAAGGGGGAAGGGGGACACTGGCGGCATCCTCGGCCCCCCGCCGAGGGGAAGGGCTCGCCAGCGCCTTCCTCGGTAAGGAACCTACCTCCAAGCAGGGTCCTGCTCTGCACAGCACGGGGGAGGCCCCGCTGCTAGGCTCCTCCCACGCTGCTCCCAACGCCCTTCACGCTCCTATAGTGGATCTTCCGTCCTGAGATTCCTGATGGTATTCGCTCCCTGGTTCACCTGCGATCCATGGTCAACGTAAGCGTGCCCCGGTGGTGTTAGCTGTACCCAGAGGTTGTTGTTGTTGAAGACGTTGGCGGGGCTCGGCGGCGGCTCCTAAGGGGTCTCGGCCTCGTGTATATCCACCACCCAGCTTGGTGTGGGGGATCAGCTAGGGCCCTCTCCCTACGCGTGCCTCAGGTCCATTGCGACAGGGACGTAGGCTTCCGGGCTGGCTGCGCCAGATTTGCTGCTGAAAGGGTCACGAAGAGGTGTCTAGAGGGGGGGGGGGATGAATAGACCCTCAACTCACAAAGTTGGCAGTTTTTAAGTTTTTCAAGTTTAGGTGGAGTTTGAGCACAAGTTTAACCATTCACAATACATATCAAGAAAGCATGCAAAGAGTATATGGGCAGCGGAAAGTAAAGCATGCAACTTGCAAGAAAGTAAAGGGATGGAATTGGAGTGTGCAAACGCAATTGGAGACACATATGTTTTTGGCGTGGTTCCGATAGGTGGTGCTATCGTACATCCATGTTGATGGAGATTTTAACCCACGAAGGGTAACGGTTGCGCGAGTCCATGGAGGGCTCCACCCACGAAGGGTCCATGAAGAAGCAACCTTGTCTATCCCACCATGGCCATCGCCCACGAAGGACTTGCCTGACTAGGGTAGATCTTCATGAAGTAGGCGATCTCCTTGCCCTTACAAACTCCTTAGTTCAACTCCACAATCTTGTCGGAGGCTCCCAAGTGACACCTAACCAATCTAGGAGACACCACTCTCCAAAAGGTAATAGATGGTGTGTTGATGATGAACTCCTTGCTCTTGTTCTTCAAATGATAGTCTCCCCAACACTCAACTCACTCTCATAGGATTGGATTTGGTGGAAATATGATTTGAGTGGAAAGCAACTTGGGGAAGGCTAGAGATCAAGATTCATATAGTTGGATTGGAATATCTTGGTCTCAACACATGAGTAGGTGGCTCTCTCTCAGAAAATGAGTAGTGGAAGTGTAGGCACGTTCTGATGGCTTTCCTCACAAATGAGGAGAGGGTGGAGGGGTATATATAGCCTCCACATAAAATCTAACCGTTACACACAATATACCAAACTCGGTGGGACCGAATCAGAAAACTCCGTCAGACCGATTCAGTACATAATGTGACCGTTAGGCAATTTCGGTGGGACCAACATGATCAACTCGGTGGGACCGATGTGCAAGGGTTACGGTAAAACCTCATCTCGGTTTGACCGATTACACAACTTGGTGGGACCGATTTGGTAATAAGCAAAATAGAGAGTTGGTCAGGCAAACTCAGTGTGACCGATTACATATTCTCGGTGGGACTGAAAATACTGCAATAGACAACAGAGAGTTTACAGGCCCATCTCGGTGAGACCGAGATCCCATCGGTGAGACCGAAGTGTTTAGGGTTTCTGGCAGTGGCTATGTCAACTGAACTCGGTGGCACCGGATGGATCAAATCGGTGGGGCCGAGTTTGACTTTTGGTTTGGGACATATGTGGATATGAGAAAGTGGTTGAGGGCTTTGGAGCATATCACTAAGCATTTTGAGCAAGCAAGCCATTAAGCAACACCTCATCCCCTTTTAATAGTATTGGCTTTCCTATAGACTCAATGTGATCTTGGATCACTGAAAATAGAAAATGCAGTCTCGAGCTTTAATCTTGAGCCAATCCTTTGTCCTTAGCATCTTGAAGGGGTTCCACATCCTCTTGTCCATGCCACTCCACTGTTGGACTTATCTGAAATATACTAGATGAAAGTATTAGTCCAACAAGAGATATGTTGACATTAATTACCAAATTCACCTAGGGAGCACTTGTGCTTTCAATCTCCCCCTTTTTGGTAATTAATGACAACATACATCAAAGCTTTAGAATATAGAGAAAGGCAAGTAAAGCTTTAGAAAGACATGTAACATGCATAGGCCCCCCTACATGTATGCAATCATGTAAATATGGAACATAAGATCATGTGAGTGCATAAACATGACAGAGCAAGCAATGAGTTACATGTATCTTGGTTATATGCATCAGAGCTAATGGTGTGAATATGAGAAAGTACCTTCATGCTCATGAGTCCTTCTTGCAAACAATATATACATCATCAAGAGATCCTCATGCACATGAGTGTGATGCATATACTTACCTTGTGGTCTTGAACTAGCTTTGGAAGAGATGAACCTGAGTAAACAAGGTTAGATAACACAGAAACATCTACTAAGAAGAGCAAGAGCAGTAAACCACAAGAGTACCAAGATTTGGGATGACATGTGTAGAAAGAGTAACATGTACTCTACTTGAGTGTATAAATGTCCCCAAAGGTAAAGATATGCAATAAATTTGAGTATTTCCTTCCCTTAGATGTCTTGCTCCCCCTGAATCTTATGATGGATATTGGGAGAAGGTAGGGAATAGAAAATCAGAGCAAAGCAAACACAAAAACAATATGAACATGTCTTTCCCCTCTAAAGACATGTAACTTCTCTCCTCTTTGAATACCAAGCAACTGGGGTCTCTCTCCTGAAAAGAATGTCTCTCTCCCCCTGTTGAGTTCTCCCACTGTTGGAGTGATTAAGCTTTGATGTGAACTGTCTCTCCCCCTTTGACATCAATTTCCAAGAAGGGTCTTCTGGAGTGTGAGTCAAAATAGGTTTGGTCCTTGAGTCACAGAGCAAAGAAGCACATAGAATATGATGCTGGTAGAGGATAAGAATCATGAGTGGAGCTGGAACCAAATGTGCAAAATGCAAGTGACAGAGTGATTTCTCAGCATTAAAATCGGCTACACCGAGTTGATTCCTTCAGTGGCACCAAAAAGATTTGGTTTGACCGAAAGAGGCAAATCGGGTTGTCCGAGTTCATCAGAGAGAGAAAGCACTAGTCACCTCAGCTCACTAAGCAAGTAAGATCTCACAAGGATTTGCAATGAACTAAACTAAAGGATTTGCAATGAATTGGATGCAGAGAAATGCAAAACAGAAATAAAGAGAAGAAATCTAGATGAAGTTTTTTTGAAAGGGTAACAAATATGCATGAGACAAAATGCAAGAACAAGGAAAAACACTAGAGAACTTCATCTAGAATTGGTCGGCGACAAGGTCACCTATGTTAGAGTATATTGACTTAGGAGTCAAGTGAGGACACTTGATCATAGGTCATACTCATCATTTAAGCTCAAAATGGGGTTGCCATTTTTCGTTTAAGCATCTTGATGTATTCACATCTTGTTGAGTTGCTTTGACCCATGTCTTGGAGTAAAGCTTCTCTAAGATGGAATAACATACCTTGGGTGGTGGTGTTGATCTTGATCATGTAGTTGAACTTGTGTGGGATGCTCAATGTTGATGTAGTTCGTTTGGAGCACCACTTGTAATTGAAGTTCATCTACCTACATGGATTAGATTTGCAAGGAAGAGCACTTGTGTATCCAAAATGACAATCATGAAATTTTACTTAGTAATTTGTCAAAGGATATGTTTGAAGAGTTTCATGCTTCCTTGTCTTCAACCACCGTAAAGTAGAGACTTGGTGATGTAGAGATTGCTCAAGATATGAGTGAGTTGCAATCTCATAGATTTAGATCCATCCAAGTACCTACATGAGTTAGATAGCATGCAAGGGTGCAAATGTATCCAAGATATATGATTATCATCATAAGAGAAATATCAAGGATTAGTCATAGGCCCATGTCTTGCATGCATACAAATGGAGTTCCTACTGCAAGTTTGAGGCATCAATGATGTTCAATTCACCTCTCAACCTACAAAACACTTTCTCATCAAGTGGTTTAGTGAATATATCTGCCAATTTCTTGTGCGAACATGCTTAAGGTTAATATCACCCTTAGCAACATGATCTCAAATGAAATGATGACGAACTTCAATGTGCTTAGTTCGAGAGTGTTGCACGGGATTTTGAGCAATCTTAATAGCACTTTCATTGTCAGAAAGCAAAGGAACATGTTTCACATATATCCCATAATTTTTAAGAGTTTGGGTCATCCAAAGTAATTGAGCACAACATGAACCGGTGGCAATGTATTCCGCTTCGGCGGTGGATAAGGATACGAGTTTTGTTTCTTGGAGGACCAAGACACAAGAGATCTACCAAGAAATTGACAAGTACCTGAAGTGGACTTTCTATCAACCTTTTTACTGGCATAGTCCGAGTCGGAGTAGCCAACAAGATTAAAAGAGGCCCTCTTTGGATACCAAATGCCAAAGTTTGGTATCTGTATTAAGTATATCACTATCCTTTTCCCGGCCTTAAGATGACACTCTTTAGGGGCCGTTTGATATCGTGCACACATGCACACACTTAGCATAATATCGGGACGAGAGGCACATAGATATAATAATGAACCAATCATAGAGCAGTAAACCTTTTGACCAACGGGTTCACCATCTTTGGTCAAGTCAAGATGTCCACTAGTAGGCATGGGCGTACTCATACCTTTGCATTCTTGCATATTGAACTTCTTGAACAAGTCTTTGGTGTACTTCGTTTGAGAGACAAAGGTACCTTCCTTAGTTTGCTTGATTTGCAAACCCAGAAAGAACTTGAGTTCACTCATCATAAACATCTCAAACTTCTCCGACATAAGCTTCCCAAACTTTTCACTAAAATGAGGGTTAGTTGATCAAAAAATAATATCATCAACATAAATTTGGCACACAAATAATTCTCCATTAACCCTTTCAGTGAAAAGGGTGGAATCAATTTTTCTAATCTCAAAGCTTTTTTCAATAAGGAACTTGGTTAAGCATTTACACCATGCTCTAGGAGCTTGTTTAAGACCATAAAAAGCTTTGTGAAGCTTGTAAACATGATTGGGTTTCCTGGGATTAACAAAGCCGGGAGATTGTTTAACATAAACTTCCTCCTCAATTTCACCATTTAGAAAAGCACTTTAATGTCCATTGGGTATAAAGTGATATCATGGTGATTAGCATAGGCAAGTAAGATGCGAATGGACTCAAGTCTAGCAACGGGGGCGTATGTCTCACCATAGTCCATACCTTTGACTTGAGTGTAGCCTTGGGCGACGAGACGTGCTTTGTTGCGAACTACTTGTCCATCTTCATCTTGCTTGTTGCGAAACACCCATTTGGTACCGATGATGTTGTGGTTGTTGTCGGGCTTCTCTACCAATGTACACACTTGATTTGTATCAAAGTTGTGTAGTTCTTCGTGCATGTAGTTTATCCAATCCGGATCTTCCAATGCTTCTTCAACCTTCATAGGTTCAATGCTAGAGATGAATGAATAATGTTCACAAAAATTAGCCAAACAAGATTTAGAGCGAGTGATTCTCCCGGTTTGGATATCATTGTAGATTTGCTCGATGGGATGGTCTGTAGCAACTCTTGCTCAAACTCGTGAGAGCTTTTGCTTTGGTCGAGGTGGAACATCTTCTTCATCATCTCGTTCTTCTTCTTGGCCTTCATCATTGTTGATGTTGTCGTTCTCTTGTCGTGGTGGAGAAGGAGGTTGATGAGGTTCATCTTGGTGTACTTCCTCATTTTCTTCATCTTGGTGTGTCCTACTACCTCTTGAGCACTGCGTTGGTTTTCCCTTGAAAGGATAGGGTGATGTAGCAAAGTAGCGTAAGTATTTCCCTCAGTTTTTGAGAACCAAGGTATCAATCCAGTAGGAGGCTCCTCAAAAGTCCCTCGTACCTACACAAACAAACAAGAACCTCGCAACCAACACGATAAACAGGTTGTCAATCCCTTCACAGGTAACTTGCAAAAGTGAGATCTGATAGAGATAATAAGATAAGATAAATATTTTTGGGATTTTTATGATATAGATTGCAAAGTAAAGATTGCAAATAAAGATAGATGGAAAACTTATATGATAAAAGATAGACCCGGGGGCCATAGGTTTCTCTAGTGGCTTCTCTCAAGATAGCATAAGTATTACGGTGGGTGAACAAATTACTGTCGAGCAATTGATAGAAAAGTGCATAGTTATGAGATTATCTAGGCATGATCATGTATATAGGCATCACGTCCGCAACAAGTAGATCGAAACGATTCTGCATCTACTACTATTACTCCACACATCGACCGGCTCCTGCCTGCATCTAGAGTATTAAGTTCATAAGAACAGAGTAACGCATTAAGCAAGCACTACATGAATCAGCTTCTTTGCCATCTGCCATGGCGGACGGCAAAGACATGGACGGCGGACGGCAAAGAGCTTTGCCGTTAGCCACGGACGGCAAACAGCTCCGGCAAAGACAGGGTCGGCAAACACCTTCTTTGCCATCTGCTTTTTGCAGCAGACGGCAAAGAGGCCTTTGCCATCAGTGGCAGATGACAAAGAAGGTGGACGGCAAATAGTAGGCGTTAGCCACGTTAGGTGCTAACGGAGGTAATGGAGGCTTTACCGTCCGGCAAACTAATGTTTTGTCGTCTGCCGATTAATAACAGACGGCAAAAAATGTCCATCTACACGTTTATTAAAATCAGAGACATCAAAGGATTTTGTTTAAAATATAGTGAACCAGCAGCCCAAGTGTACCACAGTATCCATCTAAGCTTTGTTCCAACAATCGACGACAAATGAACAAATTTCACAATACCAAATTAGTCTATTTACATAGAATAGATTTGCATCTGCTCCATCTACACAAAATTACTCCATTTACATGAACAACGTGGTGACCTGGAAGAACAAGTGCCTGGCGAACGTGAGCTCGCTCCTCATCCTCGCAACTGCCCCGGCCTTGACGTCCAGATCAATGGCGGTCCTTGCTCTTCCGGGGCGCCTCGACGACAAGCTAGAGGCTAGCATGGCAGGAGTCGTCATTGACGGCCACGAAGGCCATGGTGCCGCCGCACTGGACGCGGCCGGCCCGGACCCAGCCGCCCACAACCACACGCTCGCCGGCGAGGGTGTCCGTGGCGGCCTGGATTGCACGGATGGGCGTGCGGGACGCGGCCTTCGGGGGCTACAGGTGGTCGGCGGCCATCAGGAGCTCAGCCGTCGGTGCTGCTGCTGCCATCGAGGGCGACAGGGCACGGATTCCGCTGGGGGCGACGGGCGACGGGGCACGGAGGCCGCCGGGGGGACGAGCGAGGGGGGGGGGGGGCGGGCCAGGGCCGGCGGGCGAGATGGTGGCCAGCGAGGCCGGGGCCGACCGGCGAGATGGCGGCCAGCAAGGTGGGGGCCGGCAGGTGAGGTGGTGGCGAGCGCCGGCGGGCCTACGGGGGCGATGGGGGAAGTGGTCGGGGGCGACGAGGCTGGGGGTGAAGGCGGAAGTCGCCGCGGCCGGCAGGTGATGTGGTGGCCGGCGAGGACGGGGCCGGGGCGGTGGCGGGTGGTGCCGGGTAGGTGATATTGGGAGCAGGGAGAGAGATGAGAGAGAGACGTGGTGGGGTGGGTGAGATCGGGAGCAGGAAGAGAGATGAGAGAGAAGTGGTGGGTGGGTGAGACCGATGGATAAGGCAGGCAGTGGGGGCGTGGGGCGCGCGGGTGTCACCGTGGGGGCGCGTGCATCATGGGTGTGTGGGGTATGCGTCCGACAGAACGTGTGTCTAAGATCTTGCCAACTCATCGATCCAGGTGATTGACCCGCGAGCTGTGCTTTCTCTTTGCCGTGAGTGTTTCTTTGCCGTCTGCCTTTGGAACTTTTGCCGTCCGCTGGCAGACGACAAAGCTTCAGAAGGGAGACGGCAAAGATTTGGCGGACGGCATTCAACCAGCCCGTCTAGATTAACCAGCCGCAGGGTCCAGTGGGGCCCAGTTGGGCTCTTTGCCGTCTGCCTTTTGAAGCTTTCCCATCCGCTGGCCGACGACAAAGAAATGGCAGATGGAAAACAATATATTTGCCATCAGCCAGTTTTTTGCCGTCTGCTTTTTAAAAGCAGACGACAAAGACCCTCTTTGCCGTCTGCTAGCAGACGACAAAGAACAAGCTGATGGCAAATTCCCTGATTCCTGTAGTGAAGATGACATGATGTACAGGGATAAACTCAAGCAATATGATATAAACCCCATATTTTTATCCTCGATGGCAACAATACAATACGTGCCTTGCTGCCCCTGCTGTCACTGGGAAAGGACACCGCAAGATTGAACCCAAAGCTAAGCACTTCTCCCATTGCAAGAAAGATCAATCTAGTAGGCCAAACCAAACTGATAATTCAAAGAGACTTGCAAAGATAACCAATCACACATAAAAGAATTCAGAGAAGATTCAACTATTTCTCATAAATAAACTTGATCATAAAGCCACAATTCATTGGATCTCGACAAACACACCGCAAAAGGAGTTACATCAGATAGATCTCCAAGAAGATCGAGGAGAACTTTGTATTGAGATTCAAAAAGAGAGAATAAGCCATCTAGCTAATAACTATGGACCCGAAGGTCTATGGTAAACTACTCACAACTCATCGGAGAGGCCTTGGAGATGATGTAGAGGCCCTCCATGGTCGATTCCCCCTCTGGCGGAGCACCGACGAAGGCTCCAAGATGGGATCTCGTGGATACAGAAGGTTGTGGTGGTGGAAATAGTTTTTCATGGTGCTCCTGGATGTTTTTAGGGCACGAGAGTATATATAGGCGAAGGAGGTTGGTCAGGGGAGCCACAAGGGGCCCACGAGGGTGGGGGGCGCGCCCACCCCCTAGGGCGCGCCCTCCTGCCTCGTGGCTGCCTCGGCTGCTTCTTGACGTCCACTCCAAGTCTCCTGGATTGCGTTCATTCCAAAAAGATCGCTCCCAAAGGTTTCATTCCGTTTGGACTCCGTTTGATATTCCTTTTCTTCGAAACACTGAAATAGGAAAAAAAACAACAATTTGGGTTGGGCCTCCGGTTAGTAGGTTAGTCCCAAAAATGATATAAAAGTGTAAAGTAAAGCCCATAAACATCCAAAACGGGTAATATAATAGCATGGAATAATAAAAAATTATAGATACGTTGGAGACGTATCAAGCATCCTCAAGCTTAATTCCTGCTCGTCCTCGAGTAGGTAAATGATAAAAACAGAATTTTTGATGTGGAATGCTACCTAGCATATTTCTCAATTTAATTTTCTTTATTATGGCATAAATGTTCAGATCCAAATGATTCTAAATAAAAGTTCATATTGACATAAGAGTAATAATACTTCAATCATACTAACAAAGCAATCATGTCTTCTCAAAGTAACATGGCTAAAGAAAGCTATCCCTACAAAATCGTATAGTCTGGCTATGCTCTATCTTCATCACACAAAGTATTTAATCATGTACAACCCCGATGACAAGCCAAGCAATTGTTTCATACTTTAGTATTCTCAAACCTTTTCAACTTTCACGCAATACATGAGCGTGAGCCATGGACCAGCACTATATGTGGAATATAATGGTGGTTATGGAGAAGACAAAAAGGAGAAGATAGTCTCACATCAACTAGGCATATCAACGGGCTATGGAGATGCCCATTAATAGATATCAATGTGAGTGAGTAGGGATTGCCATGCAACGGATGCACTAGAGCTATAAGTGTATGAAAGCTCAACAAAAGAAACTAAGTGGGTGTGCATCCAACTTGCTTGCTCACGAAGACCTAGGGCATTTTGAGGAAGCCCATCATTGGAATATACAAGCCAAGTTCTATAATGAAAAATTCCCACTAGTATATGAAAGTGACAACATAGGAGACTCTCTATCATGAAGATCATGGTGCTACTTTGAAGCACAAGTGTGGTAAAAGGATACTAATATTGTACCTTTTCTCTTTTTCTGTCAATTTTTATTTGGGCTTCTTTGGCCTCTCTTTTTTATTTGGGCTTCTTTGGCCTCTTTTTTTTATAAAGTCCTAAGTCTCATCCCGACTTGTGGGGGAATCATAGTCTCCATCATCCTTTCCTCACTTGGGACAATGCTCTAATAATGAAGGTCATCACACTTTTATTTACTTTCAACTCAAGAATTACAACTTGATACTTAGCACAACATATGACTCTATGTGGATGCCTCCGGCGGTGTACCAGGATATGCAATAAATCAAGAGTGACATGTCTGAAAGAATTATGAAGGTGGCCTTGCCACAAATACGATGTCAACTACATGATCATGCAAAAGCAATATGACAATGATGGAGCGTGTCATAATAAACAGAACAATGGAAGTTGCATGGCAATATATCTCGGAATGGCTATGGAAATGCCATAATAGGTAGGTATGGTGGCTGTTTTGAGGAAGGTATATGGTGGGTGTATGGTACCGGCGAAAGTTGCGCGGCACAAGAGAGGCTAGCAATGGTGGAAGGGTGAGAGTGCGTATAATCCATGGACTCAACATTAGTCATAAAGAACTCATATACTTATGGCAAAAATCTACAAGTCATTGAAAACAAAGTACTACGCGCATGCTCCTAGGGGGATAGATTGGTAGGAAAAGACCATCGCTCGTCCCCGACCCCCACTCATAAGGAAGACAATCAATAAATAAATCATGCTCCAACTTCATCACAAAGCGGTTCACCATACGTGCATGCTACGGGAATCACAAACTTCAACACAAGTATTCCTCAAATTCATAATTACTCCACCAGCATGACTCTAATATCACAATCCTCATATCTCAAAACAATTATCGAGCATCAAATTGATCATAGCATCCAATTCACTTTCTATGATAGTTTTTATTATACCCAACTTGGATGCCCATCATTCTAGGACCAAATTTATAACCATAGAAAATACCATGCTGTTCTAAAAGACTCTCAAAATGATATAAGTGGAGCATGAGAGATCAACAATTTCTACAAAATTAAGCCACCGCCGTGCTCTAAAAGATATAAGTGAAGCACTAGAGCAAAATTATCTAGCTCAAAAGATATAAGTGAAGCACATAGAGTATTCTAATAAATTCCAAATCAAGTGTGTCTCCCCCAAAAGGTGTGTACAGCAAGGATGATTGTGGTAAACTAAAAAGCAAAGAATCATATCACACAATACGCTCCAAGCAAAACACATATCATGTGGCGAATAAAAATATAGCTCCAAGTAAAGTTACCGTTAGACGAAGACGAAAGAGGGGATGCCTTCCGGGGCATCCCCAAGCTTAGGCTTTTGGTTGTCCTTGAATATCTTGGGGTGCCATGGGCATCCCCAAGCTTGGGCTCTTGCCACTTCTTATTCCATAGTCCATCAAATCCTTACCCAAAACTTGAAAACTTCACAACACAAAACTCAACAGGAAATCTCATAAGCTCCGTTAGTGCAAGAAAGAAAAACCACCACATAAGGTACTGTAATGAACTCATTATTTATTAATATTGGTGTTAAACCTACTGTATTCCAACTTCTCTATGGTTCATACCCCCCGATACTAGCCATAGATGCATCAAAATAAGCAATCAACACACGAAAAACAGAATCTGTCAAAAATAGAATGGTCTTTAGCAATCTGTAACTTTAGAATACTTATGGAACTCTAAAAATCCTACCAAAATAGGAAGACCTGGGAAATTTGTCTATTGATCTACTGCAAAAAGAATCAACTAAAAATAAAGTTTCTCTAATTTATTAAAACTATTCTCGTACGTACAAAAGTTGCTGTTTTTCAGCAAGATCAAATTAACTATCACCGTAGGTTATCCTATAGGATCTACTTGGCACAAACACTAATTAAAACATAAAACCATATCTAAACAGAAACTAGATGAATTATTTAATGAATAAAAGCAAGGAAAAATATTGGGTTGTCTCCCAACAAGCGCTTTTCTTTAAAGCCTTTTAGCTAGGCATTGATAATTTTAATGATGCTCACATGAAAGAGAAGAATTGAAGCGCAAAGAGAGCATCATGAAACACGTGACAAGCACATATAAGTATAACATACTTCCTATGCATAGGCATATTATAAGCAAAAAAATTGCAAGGCAAGCAAAAACTAGCATATGCAAGGAAGAAGAAAGAGACGATAGCAATCTCAACATGACGAGCGGTAATTTAGTAAGATAAAAATTTCTATGACCATATTTTCCTCTCTCATAATAATTAGATGTAGGATAATAGGAAAATTCAACAAAATATCTATCACATAACATATTCTCAACACGATCCACATGCATGCGAAGTTGACACTCTTCCAAAATAGTGGGATTATCATTAACTAAAGTCATGACCTCTCCAAACCCACTTTCATCAAAAATACCATAAGATTGAACATTCTCCAAATATGTGGGATCTAAAGTTGACACTCTTCCAAACCCACTTTCAATATTATTGCAAACACTATTATCAATCTCATATTTATCATGGGGCTTAAATACATTTTCAAGATCATAAGAAGAATCACCCTAATCATGATCATTGCAACAAGTAGTAGACATAGCAAAACTAGCACCCCAAGCTTAGGGTTTTGGATATTATTAGCACAATTAACATCAAGAGAATTTAAAATAAAATCATTGCAATCATGATTTTTATTCAAGGAGCTATCGTGAATCTCTTCATAAATTTCTTCATCACAATTTTCAGATTCACGAATTTCAAGCAAAACCTCATAAAGATAATCTAGTGCACTCAAATCACTAGGATTTGGTTCATCATAATTGGATCTCTTAAAATGATTGGCAAGGGGATGAGGACCCATAGATCTTAGGTTCTCTCTTTAGCAATAAATAAACAACTATTCTAACCAAACGAGCAACCGAGCCAAGTAAGACATCAAAGCAAATTAAAAGACGAATAGAAGAAGGGCGAATAAAATGGCAAGGGTAAAGTGGGGGATAGGAAAACGAGAGGCAAATGGCAAATAATGTAATGCGAGGGAGATGAGTTTGTGATGGGTACTTGGTATGTCTTGACTTGAGTGAAGACCTCCCCAGCAACGGCGCCAGAAATCCTTCTTGCTACCTCTTGAGCACTGCATTGGTTTTCCCTTGAAGAGGAAAGGGTGATGCAACAAAGTAGCGTAAGTATTTCCCTCTATTTTTGAGAACCAAGGTATCAATCAAGTAGGAGGCTCCTCAAAAGTTCCTCGTACCTACACAAACAAACAAGAACCTCACAACCAACGCGATAAACGGGTTGTCAATCCCTTCACGGTAACTTGCGAAAGTGAGATCTGATAGAGATAATAAGATAAGATAAATATCTTTGGTATTTTTATGATATAGATTGGAAAGTAAAGATTGCAAATAAATATAGATGGAAAACTTATATGATAAAAGATAGGCCCGGGGGCCATAGGTTTCACTAGTGGCTTCTCTCAAGATAGCATAAGTATTATGGTGGGTGAACAAATTACTGTCGAGCAATTGATAGAAAAGTGCATAGTTATGAGATTATATAGGCATGATCATGTATATAGGCATCACGTATGCAACAAGTAGATCGAAACGATTCTGCATCTACTACTATTACTCCACACATCGACCGACTCCTGCCTGCATCTAGAGTATTAAGTTCATAAGGACAGAGTAACGCATTAAGCAAGATGACATGATGTACAGGGATAAACTCAAGCAATATGATATAAACCCCATCTTTTTATCCTCGATGGCAACAATACAATACGTGCCTTGCTGCCCCTGCTGTCACTGGGAAAGGACACCACAAGATTGAACCCAAAGCTAAGCACTTCTCCCATTGACAGAAAGATCAATCTAGTAGGCCAAACCAAACTGATAATTCAAAGAGACTTGCAAAGACACATAAAAGAATTCAGAGAAGATTCAATTATTTCTCATAGATAAACTTGATCATAAACCCACAATTCATCGTATCTCGACAAACACACCGCAAAAAGAGTTACATCGGATGGATCTCCAAGAAGATCGAGGAGAACTTTGTATTGAGATTCAAAGAGAGGGAAGAAGCAGTCTAGCTAATAACTATGGACCCGAAGGTCTATGGTAAACTACTCAAAACTCATCAGGGAGGCCCTGGAGATGATGTAGAGGCCCTCCGTGGTCGATTCCCCCTCCAGCGGAGCGCCGGCGAAGGCTCCAAGATGGGATCTCGCGGATACAAAAGGTCGCGGCGGTGGAAATAGTTTTTCGTGGTGCTCCTGGATGTTTTTAGGGTACGGGAGTATATATAGGCGAAGGAGGTAGGTCAGGGGAGCCATGAGGGGCCCACGAGGGTGGGAGGCGCGTCCACCCCCCTAGGGCACGCCCTCCTGCCTCGTTGCCGCCTCGGCTGCTTCTTGATGTCCACTCCAAGTCTCCTGGATTGCGTTTGTTCCAAAAAGATCGCTCCCGAAGGTTTCATTCTGTTTGGACTCCATTTGATATTCCTTTTCTTCGAAACACTGGAATAGGCAAAAAAAACAGCAATTTGGGCTGGGCCTCTGGTTAGTAGGTTAGTCCCAAAAATGATATAAAAGTGTAAAGTAAAGCCCATAAACATCCAAAACGGGTAATATAATAGCATGGAACAATCAAAAATTATAGATACATTGGAGACGTATCATGTCCCGCTTGTGGATGCTTCCATTTCAACTCTTGGTTCACCTTGCCGTGAGGTAGAAGCTTCCACTTGGACGGACGAGGTACTCTCCTTCACCTCCGTTGGACGAACCTTGCTAGTAGATAAGTCTTGGATTGCTTCCGAAGGGTCTTTATCTCCTACATCAATTGGCAATTGCTCTACTTGCGAGCCGTTAGATTCATCAAACTTCACATCTACCATCTCTTCAACCTTTCGGGTGAAATTGTTGTAGACACGGTAAGTGTGAGAGTTTGAGCCGTAACCAAGTAGGAATCCCTCATGAGATTTAGGAGCAAATTTAGAATGCCGATGCTTATCAAGAATGTAGCACTTTGAGCCGAATAGTCAAAAGTATCCAACTTGGGGTTTGTTACCGGTGAGGAGCTCGTATGTCGTCCTGCCGAGTAGCTTGTGAAGGTACAAGTGATTTGTCGCATTACAAGCTGTCTCAACCGCTTCTGCCCAAAAGTGCTTTGGTGTCTTGTACTCATCAAGAATTGTTCTTGCCATTTTGATGAGTGTCCGGTTCTTCCTCTCAACAACTCCATTTTGTTGAGGTGTGTACGTAGCCGAGAACTCATGTGAAATCCCTTCTTCATCAAGAAAGGTGTCCACATTGGTGTTCTTGAACTTCGATCCGTTGTCGCTGCGAACCTTCTTGATATTCACTTCAAATTGATTTTGGGCCTTTCTAGCGAAGTTTTTGAAGATCTTTTGGACCTGCATATGTGTTTGGCGGAGTTATGTTATATTACCTTTTAACGTAAGAAACATCTTCCAAAAAACTAGTTCCGTTAGGGGTTCCTTTTCATAGGCTGGGCTTGTATCTGAAGTACACACAACCACTTTTATGCGTTATTTCGGAAACATCCTGTCGAATATGTGCCGCCCAATTGTTCTCTTAAGAACGCTAGCTTTCAGCTTCACCCGTCTGAGGTACAGCGCCGGATAACCCGGTTGTAACAATCTCAGAGGTGCTCCCTTTACACCCTAGACGAACAATCAGGAACGTAGGGTATAAGCACAGGAGCGAGGCAACCCAACTTGGCAAAAACTTAAGTCATAAAGGTGCATAAAATGGCAGAAACAACAGATAGTATGGACACAAGAAGCTTGTAAGCTTTTCAATAAAATGCTTCTTTTAAAAGAAGCCCCCATGTATGGTGAGATTTATACATTTAAAGATGTGTACCCCAACAATGCGGTTTATCCGAACATACGATATAAGGAGAGAAAGGTAAAAAGGGTAAAAAGAAAGAGAAAATGGGAAAAACCTAGTTTTAAACTGAGACCTAAGGAGGCTGAATTATGGGTAAAATCTTCGGCGTTCCATGGGTTCGGCTCAAGGCATTATCCTCCGCATTGCGAAGGTGATAGGCTCCTCCAGTAAGGACTTCATCAATTATGAAGGGCCCCTCCCATTTGGGTTTGAGCTTATCCTTTTTGTTCTCCAGGAGGCGTAGAACAAGTTCTCCGACGTTGTATGTTTTAGCCTGCACTTCTCTTCTTTGGTAAAAGTTAGCATATTAGAGCCAACTTAGGTAAAATGAAGCTAACATATGTAATTTTGGAAAAGAAGAAGAATAAGAAGAAGACTATAAGCTTATTATGTAAACTTGATCATTTTGTGCTAACATAAGTAATTTTGGAGCTACCTATAGGAAACTAAGCATATAGATAACATAGGTAACTAAGTATATATATATATATATATATATATATATATATATCATTTTGGAGATCTGACATACCTGACATAGTTCAGTTCTCATTGTTCTTCTCCTTCTCCTTCCTCAGCCTGATGCGCCAAGAGCGGCGAGGCGATGGAGGCAGCTGTGGGATGTCGTCTTCTACCATAATTGGCGTGGTCATGTCGCTCAGCTGTGGGATCGCCGGCGCCACCACTGGTGCGTGGTCATTGTCAGGCACCACCACCATCGCGAGGCCACCTTCAGGCAGGACGGGCACGACCATCGCTAGGTCATCCTCAGCCACCACCATCTCTTGCCCATGGTCAGCCACCACCATCTCTTGCCCATGGTCAGCCACCACCATCTCTTGCCCTTGGTCAGCAACCACCATCGCTAGGTCATCCTCAGCCTGATGCCCATCGTCATCCTGCAGCTCCTCATCCCCACTCTACTCCTCTTCTCCCCCACTCCAGTCCAAATCATCCTTCTTGTTGTCTTTGCTGCTGCCAGAATTGCTGCTGCTTTCGCTAAAGCCAGAATCGCTATTGCTTTTGCTATAGCCATAATCGCTGCTGCTTTGGCTGTAGCGAGTGTCGCTGCTGCTGCTCCCATTGCCTGTCCAAATGCAACAATGACCGTTAACAATCGATGTGAGACAAAGCCAAATGTAGAGGAATAAGAAGAGGCAGAACGTACCGGCATCATCATAGTCAGCGTAGCGCATGCGACACATAGTTGCGTTGAACACCTTCACGATGAGCATGGTGGCGTCGTCGTCGTACCTGAAGAGAAGGAAGTACCCCAGCCGTAGGTCGTAGGCACGGTAGAACTTCTCCCACCCACGATACAAGTACATGTGGCCCTCCTTGATCACCAACTCCACATCCCACATCCTGCGAAACCCACTGCCGGCCTGTCGCAGCTTCACATTATTTGGCGGATCTTCACCCAGCATGTTCATAAAACTGTCAGGCAGCCTCTGCAGTTTGGGACAATGAGTGATGTAGAAAACAACAAATATCATAATGAGATGGGTGAAGGGAAGATCTCTCCTTTTATATACCTGCGTCATGGATGATACTGAAGTCCCAAGTATGATACTGAAGAACTCGGAAGCATCCAACTCGTACTGCGGTGTGGCAGAGCGGCGGTGGCTACTTCCCCCCATCTCTGATAAGCAGCAGAAGAGACCAATTAGTACCCTTACAACATTATCATACAACATTATAGCAGCATAAATTTTGAGCAGAAGATAATCAACTACACCAATGCACTTCTGAAGTTTCCGCTTCCCACCCATGATGTTGTTAAGCGAGGACTAGTGCCAAATGCATTTTCGGTACGAAAATACATCATAGGCCACTATATTATTTAATATCATTCTTCTCGAAGACTAATGATTGTTACATCCTACTAAAATGATGTTCTTTCCTCAGAGATGTCTTGTTGCTTATGAGGAAGCAGCAAATAAACACTTGAAAAAAGCTCTCGTCCTCGAAGATGCAATATCTGATTTACCCAAGGTTGGCCCTGACAATTTCCTCCCCATGTTCAATTAATTCTGGAGTGCTGCTTAAGCCTTTTTTATGTCTGTATGAAATATATTACTTTCTACAGGTTCAGAACCATCAGCCTAATGATGTCATGGAGTATGGAAGTGACCCCAAAACAGAGTTCCAACGCTATATCCGGCTCAGCAGTAAAGGTGTGACCTATTGCATGTGCAAGCTTAATGTTAGCAACTAGTTTCTTTATAATGATTTTTTTCTCTGTTATGCCTTTTGTATTTGCATATGTAGAGTTATGTTTTTTTCAATCATGTGGGTGGGTTTAATGATGTCAAAACCTTGCTGTAGTTTCCATTGTTTTAATGTTTTGTATGATTTCTTGGTTATATTACCATTCTGAGTTATGTTGTTCTGTTATTTTATTTGAAGACATGAAGGGTTACTTATTTGAAGATGCTACTCCTAAGAAAGGTCAACTTTTCGATCATCAGCCTCTACAATTAAACAATGATGCATTCTTCCTTTTCCTTTCCATCTTCTTCTTCTCCACCTCTCTTCTTTTCTTGTTCTCCTTTTTCTTTCTTCTCCTTCCTCCTCCTCCTCTTCTCCTTCTTCCTTTCTTGTTCTGTTTTTCAACTTTCTTCTTATTCTTCTTCCTTTTTTTCCCTTTTCCTCTTCTTCTACTTCTTCTTCTTTTTTTCAACTTTCTTCTTCTTCTAATTATCTAAACCTAAATCTAGCACTAACCTAAACAAACCACTAACCTAAAACTGTCAATAACCTAATTAAACCTAAACAGCAAAGAAAAATAGTAGAAAAAAACAAAAAATGCTCACCTTGGCTCCGGGGGCAGGGGGTGGTGGTGGACGGCCGCGGTTAGGGCAGCGGCGACGGTGGCGGCGCGGGCGCAGGGGCGGCGGCGAGCCTGGCTCCAGGGGCGGCGCGGGCGCAGGGGCCGACGGGCAGGTGGTGGGGGCGGCGGGGCACCAGGGGGGACACCGTTCGGGCGACGGGTCGCCGGGGCGGGGCGCCGTTCGGGCGGCGGGGTGCCGGGGCGGTGGCGGGTGGTGGGGGCGACGGGGCGAGGGGCGGTGGGGCCAGGGGGCGGCGATGGGTGGCGGCGGCGGCGGGTGGTTGGGATGGTGGGGCGACGGGGCGAGGGGAGGTGGGGCTCGACATTACTAACAATTTTTTTTTGAAAACTACTAATGTCGCACGGTGGGTGTGGTGCGCCATTACTATGTCAACTAGTAATGGCACACTATACCACGGTGCGTCATTAGTAACATTTTTTTTTCAAAACTACTAATGGCACACCACACACCAGGTGCGCCATTAGTAATATATTACTAATGGCGCACCAACACATGGTGCGCCATTAGTATATAGTAATGGCGCACCACATGTTTGGTGCGCCATTAGTGGCCATATCATCTATATCCCTTTTCCTAGTAGTGAACCCACCACAAAACACCTCTTCCCATTGCAAGAAAAATCAATCTAGTTGGCCAAACCAAATCAAAATTTTGGAGAAGAAATATGAGGCTATAATAATCATGCATATAAAAGATCAAAGAAGACTCAAATAATATTCATAGATAGATCTGATCATAAACTCACAATTCATCGGATCCCAACAAACACACCACAAAAAGTCATTACATCAAATAAATGTCCAAGAACATCAAGGATAACATTGTATTGAGAATCAAAAAGAGAGAAGAAGTCATCTAGCTACTGCCTACGGACCCGTAGATCTGTGATAAACTACTCACGCATCATCGGAGGAGCACCAATGAGGATGATGAACCCCTTCGTGATCGTGTTCCCCTCCGGCAAGGTGCCGGAAAAGGGCTCTAGATTGAACCTCGTGGTTCTGGAACTTGCGGCGGCTGGAATTGTTTTTTGTTGACTCACTTAGGGTTTATGGAATATTTGGGTATTTATAGAGCTAAGAGGCGGTGGAGAGGGGTCTTGTGGGCCCCACTACCCACCAAGGCATGCTGGGGGCCTCTGGTGCCATGGTGCCTTGTGGGCCCCATGAGCCTCGCCTCTGGTACTTCTTGGCTCTAGTTTTGTCTTATGGGCAGAAAAAAAATATCCAAATAGTTTCATGGCATTTGGACTTTGTTTGGTACTGATATTCTGCAAAGTACAAAACAAGAAAAAAACAGCATCTAGCACTGGGCACTATGTCAATAGGTTAGTCCCAAAAAATGTTATGAAGTTGAAATGAAATGAATGTAAAACATCCAAGAATGATAATATAACAACCTGGAACAATAAAAAAATATAGGTACGTTGGAGACGTATCAGCATCCCCAAGCTTAATTCCTGCTCGTCCTCGAGTAGGTAAATGATAAAAACAGAATTTTTGATGTGGAATACTGCCTAACATGTTCGTCACATATTCTTTTCTTTTGTAGCATGGACATTTGGACTTTTAGATGGTTCAAAGTAGTAGTCTATATTTGACATGAAGATTTCAATACTCAAGCATATAAACAAGCAACCATGTCTTTCAAAATATCAATACTAAAGAAAGTTATCCCTAGCCCATCATGATCAATCATTGATCCATTCATGAAACACACTCGAATATTCGCTACATCCAACGCACAAGTATGATCATAGTGCTCCCTAGTTGGTGCTTTATAAGAGAAGATGAAGACTCAAATAAAAAGTTTGCATAAAGTAAATGGATAGGCCCTTGGCAGAGGGAAGCAGAGATTTGTAGAGGTGCCAAAGATCAAAGCTTAGAATGAGAGATAGAAATATTTGAGAGGCATACTTTTCCCATCAACGAAAATGACCGAGTAATTCCCAATACTTTCCATGCTAGATACATCATAGGCGGTTCCCAAAGATAAAATAAAGTTTATTCCTTTTCCACAGTTCTTTCACAATCCTTGGTTAGCCATATCCACAGTGCCTTGTATACCAAGACTTTCCAAGGAATTTATTATTTTATAACATATAGTAAATTTGTTTTTCATTTCGGGACTAGGCATCCCTATTACTGCCACACTCTCGTGCAATGACAATTGAATAAACACTCATCTTGAGAATAAACATCTAGCATGGAAAAATATTGGCCACCCATTGCTGATTCATGAGCGGTAAGGGCACACAAAAAGGAAATTCATTTTGAAAATTAGAGTTGGCACATACAAATTTACTTGGAACGGCATGGAAATACCAAATATAGGTAGATATGGTGGACTCATATGGCGCAACTTGGTTTAAGGATTTTGGATGCACAATTAGTAATCCCACTTAGTACAAGGTAAGGCTAGCAAATAGATTGAGAAGCAACCAACCAAGAAACAAAAACAATCATAAACGAGCATTAAGCATAACTAACACAGAATAATGCACCACAAGTAGGATGTAATTTCATTCTATAACTATTGACTTTTGTGCTTGCATAGGGAATCACAAACCTTAACACCAATATTCTTACGAAAGTATAATTACTCACCAACATGACTCAAATATTACTATCATCATATCTCAAAACTATTACAAAGAATTAAGTTTATAATATCCAATGCTCTTCATGAAAGTTTTTATTATATCCCCCTTGGATATCTATCACTTTGGGACTAATTTCATATATTACCATTGCTTATAACAAGCTCTCAAACAAATTTAAGTGAAGAACATGAGCATCAAAATTTCCCCTTAAAATAATATAAGTGAAGCATGAGAGAATTTCTTCAAAAAATTACTAACTCTGAAATTAATCTAAGTGAAGCATGGGAGCATTTCTTCAAAAAATAAAGAACCACCGTGCTCAAAAAGATATATGTGAAGCACTAGAGCAATTTTATACCTCAAAATTTTTAAGTGAAGCACACAGAGCAGTTCTAACAAATCGTAGCTTCATTATGGCTTTCTCAAATAGGTGTGTCCAGCAAGGATGATTGTGAAAAACTAAAAAGCAAAACAAGCAAAGACTCATATAATATAAGACACTCCAAGCAAAACTCATGATATGTGACAAATAAAAATATAGCTGCAAGTAAAATTACCGATGGTTGTTAGAAGAAAGAGGGGATGCCTTCCGGGGCATCCCCAAGCTTAGTTCCTTGGTTCTCCTTGAATATTACCTTGGGGTGCCATGGGAAAACCCAAGCTTAGGCTCTTTTCACACCTTATTCCTTCATCCATCGTGATCTCACCCAAAACTTGAAAACTTCAATCAAAACTCAACAAAACCTTCGTGAGATCCGTTAGTATAATAAAGCAAATCACCACTTTAAGCACGTTGCAAACCCATCCATACTTTATTATTGCATTATACCTAGTGTATTCTAACTTTACCATGGCTTATACCCTCCAATATAATCCATAGATTCATCCAAATAAGCACACAGTGCAACAAAAACAGAATCTGTCAAAAACAGATCAGTCTGTAGTAATCTGTAATTTGACCATGCATATGTAATTCCAAAAATTATGAAACATTAGGACAACACGGGAAATTTGTATATCAATATTGTGTAAAAAATTCAGAATTTAATCACACTTCTGTGATTTTTAACAATTCTGCTACTGGGCGCAAAAGTTTTTGTTTTTCAACAAGATCGAATCAACTGCACCGACATGATCCTAAAGGCGTTACTTGGCACAAACACTAATTTAAACATAATAACACAATCATAACAGTAGCATAATTGTGTGAACACACAATATTAGAAATAAAAAATGAAAAATTATTTTATTCATTGGGTTGCCTCCCAACAAGCTCTTTCTTTATAGCCATCAAGATAGGCTTATGATTTCAATGATCTCACATGAAAGATAAGAATTGAAACACAAATATAGCATCATTAAACATATGACAAACACATTTAAGTCTAACATACTTCCTATGCATAGGAATTTTATAAGCAAACAAATTATTAAGACAAGAAACATCTAACATATGCAAAGAAGAGAAATAAAACATTAATGATCTCAACATAACAAGAGGCAATTTAGTAACATGAAAATTTCTACAACCATATTTTCTTCTCTGATAATAATTACATGTAGGATCACAATCAAATTCAACAATATAACTATCACATAAAATATTCTCTTCATGATCCACATGCATGCAAAGTTGACACTCTTCCAAAATAGTGGATTATCATCAAATAAAGTCATGGCTCTCCAAGCCCACTTCTATCAAAAAATTCATAATATTGAACACTCTCCAAATATGTGGGATTATTTTTAGCTAAAGTTGACACTCTTCTGAACCCATTTTTAATATTATCGCGTTGGTATTTCTCCGAAGAGGAGAGGATGATGCAGCACAGCAACGGTAAGTAGTTCCCTCGGTTATGAAACCAAGGTTGTCAATCCAATATGAGAACCAAGCAACACTATGTAAACAGTACCTTCACACAAATAACAAATACTTGCAACCCAACGCGTAAGAGGGGTTGTCAATTCCTCCTCAGTATAGAGATAGATTAAATTGTATGAGATTGGATAAATAGATCTAGCGAAAACACAAAATAAAATAAATAAATAAAATGTGCAGCAAGGTATTTTTGGGTTTTTGGAATAATAGATTTGGAAATAATATGATAGAAAATAGACCCGGGGGCTGTAGATTTCACTAGAGGCTTCTCTCAAGAAAATAGCATATAGTGGGTAAACAAATTACTGTTGGGCAATTTATAGAAGAGCAAATAATTATGACGATTTCCAAGGCAATAATTATGTATATAAGCATCACGTCCAATATTAGTAGACCAAAATGATTCTGCATCTATTACTATTACTCCACACATCGAACGCTTTTGAACATGCATCTAGTGTATTAAGTTCATGGAGAAACGGAGTAATGCAATAAGAACTATGACATGATGTATACAAGATCTGTTCATGTAGGAATAGACCCCATCTTTTTATCCTTAATGGCAATGACACATGGATGTCATTTATCCTTATGTCACTGAGATTGAGCACCGCAAGATCGAACCCATCACAAAGCACCTCTTCCCATTGCAAGAAAAATCAATCCAGTTGGCAAAACCAAACCAAAGTTTCAGAGAATAAATACGAGGCTATAATACTCATGCATATAAGAGATCAAAGAAGACTCAAATAATATTCATAGATAGATCTGATCATAAACTCACAATTCATCGGATCCCAACAAAAACACCGCATAAAGTCACTAAATCAAATAGATCTCCAAGAACATTGAGGAGAACATTGTATTGAGAATCAAAAAGAGAGAAGAAGCCATCTAACTACTGCCTACAGACTCGTAGGTTTGTGGTAAACTACTCACACATCATCGAAGGAGCACCAATGAGGATGATGAACCCCTCCGTGATTGTGTTCCCCTCCGGCAAGGTGCCGGAAAAGGGCTCTAGATTGGATCTCGTGGTTCTGGAAATTGCGGTGGCTGGAATTCTTTTTCGTCGACTCCCTTGGTGTTTCTAGGATATTTGGGTATTTATAGAGCTGAGAGGCGTGGAGAGGGGGCCTGTGGGCCCCACTACCCACCAGGGCGCGCCAGGGGCCTCTAGCGCCCTGGTGCCTTATGGGCCCCATGAGCCTCCCTTCTGGTACTTCCTTGGCTCCCAAGTCGTCTTCTTGGCAGAAAAAAATCTCCAAAAAGTTTCGTGGCATTTGGACTTCGTTTGGTATTGATATTCTATGAAGTAAAAAACAAGCAAAAAACAACAACTGGCACTGGGCACTATGTCAATAGGTTAGCCTGAAAAATGATATAAATTTGCTATAAAATGAATGTAAAACATTCAAGAATGATAATATAACAGCATGGAACAATAAAAAATTATAGATACGTTGGAGACGTATCAGCGTGGGAGATGTAGGTGAGTGGTAAGATTCATTTGTGTCATTCTATATGTCGCCATTTGTGTTTGTAGTCTTATGATCTTTCCAATAAGTTGTTATTCTTTGGTGAACTCTATGTGTGTTGTCAAATTAAGGGCTTGGGCAATATGATCTCAAGACCTACACAAGTAACACATATTGTTTAGAAAATCTGCGACCTCTACTGTGATAGGTGGAGACATCTATCACCCTAATTGTGAAGATGACCACTGACACGTCCATTTTGCATCATGTTTTCCTATTTATATTTATTGCAATATGGACTGTTATTTCACTTTATGATACAATTCATATGCCTTTTCTCTCTTATTTTGCAAGTTTCACATCAGGAGGGAGATTGCCGAAAGCTGGGATTCTGGACCGGAAAGGGCTATATCAGAGGAACTTATTCTGCACAACTCCAAATGACCAGAAAGTTGACAGAGAATTCTTTTGGAATATATAAAAAATAATGTTGAAACAAATAACAGAAGAGGGCCCACCAGGCAGCCACAAGCCTGGGGGACATGCCCGCTAAGGCACGCACCTAGACTTGTGGGGCCCCTAGCAGGCCTCCGAAGCCCATCTTCTGCTATAAGGTGCCATTTGACATAGAAAAACATAGATGGTTTCGGGACGAAGCTCCACAATCTTGAGGCGGAACCCGGGTAGGAGCACTTTTGCTCTCCGCGGAGCGATTCTGTCGGGGAAACTTCCTTCCGGGAGGGAGAAATCGAAGCCATCGTCATCACCAACGATCCTCTCATTGTGGGAGGGGCAATCTTCATCAACATCTCCACCAGCACCATCTCATCTCAAACTCTAGTTCATTTCTTGTATTTAATCTTTGTCTCAAAACCTCACATTGGTACCTATGCATTGCTAGTAGTGTTGATTGCATCTTGTAGTTGATGCTAGTTGATTTATTTGGTGGAAGATTATATGTTCATATCCTTAATGATATTCAATACCCCTATGATCTTGAACATGAATATGATTTGTGAGTAGTTACTTTTGTTCTTGAGCACATGGGAGAAGTCTGGTCATAAGTAATCATGTGAATTTTGTACTCGTTCAATATTTTGATGATATGTATGTTGTTGCTTCCTTTAGTGGTGTCGTGTGAACGTCGACTACATGTTACTTCACCATCTTTGGGCCTAAGGGAAGGCATTGTGGAGTAGTAATTATATGATGGGTTGCTAGAGTGACAGAAGCTTAAACCCTAGTTTATGCGCTATTCCGTAAGGGGCTGAGTTGGATCCCTATGTCTCATGCTATGGTTAGATTTATCTTAATTCTTCTTTCATAGTTGCAGATGCTTGCGAGAGGGGGTAATCATAAGGTGGAGGCTTGTTCAAGTAAGAACAACACCCAATCACCGGTCCACCCACATATCAATTTATCAAAGTAATGAACATGAATCAAACAAACATGATGAAAGTGACTAGATGAATTCCCATATATGTCCTCAAAAACGCTTTGCTTGCTATAAGAGAAAGTTCTGGCCTGTCCTTTGATATAAGAAGGATCGTGCTACCTTGCTGATCCTTTTTTTACAATTTCTACTTGTTGCTTGTTACAAATTACCTTATAATCAAACTACTTGATACCGATAATTTTCAGTGCTTGCAGAAAATACCTTGTTGAAAATCTCTTGTCATTTCATTCTGCTCCTCGTTGGGTTCAACACTCTTACTTATCGAAAGGACTATGATTGATCCCCTATACTCGTGTGTCATCAAGACTATTTTTTGGCTCCATTGCCGGGGAGTGAATTGACTTTGGTAATTGGAATTTGGTAAGGAAACATTTATATCACGTGTTGAAATTTACTGTCACTTGTCACTATGGAAAACAATCCTTTGAGCGGTTTGTTCGGGGTATTTTCACCATGATCGAAAGCACACAGAGTTGCCCCTCAACCTACTGCACCTAGTGAAAATATTTATTACGATATTTCTTCGAGTATGTTAGAGAAACTGCTAGCTAATCCTCATGCAGGAGATGGAACGGTACATCCTCATTTGCACTTAATCTACATGGATGAAATTTGTGGATTGTTTAAGCTTGTAGGTTTGTCCGAAGATAGAGTTAAGAAGAAGGTATTCCCTTTGCCTTTGGAGGGAAATGCATTGACATGGTATAGGCTTTGTGATGATATTGGAACGTGGGATTGGAACCGATTGAAATTGGATTTTCGTCAGAAGTTTTATCATATGCATATGGTTCATCGTGATTGGAATTATATATATAAGTTTTGGCCTCGTGAAGGAGAAAGTATTGCTCAAGCTTGGGGGAGGCTTAAGTATATGATGCACACATGCCGCAAGCATGAGCTCCCAAGATAAATTATTATTCAAAATTTGTATGCTTGGCTTTATCATAATGATCGATCCATGCTTGAATCTTCTTCTACTTGTTCTTTTATGAAGAAAACTATTGAATTCAAGTGGAATCTTTTGGAAAGAACTAAACGCACCTATGAAGATTGGGAGATCGACAAAGGTAAAGAGTAAGGTATAAATCTTGAGTTTGATTGTGTTAAATCCTTTATGGAAACCGATGCTTTTCATAAGTTTAGTGCTAAATATGGACTTGACTATGAGATAGTAGCTACATTTTGTTAATCTTTTACTGCTCATGTTGATCTCCCTAAAGAGAAGTGGTTTAAATATCCTCCTCCTATTAAATAAAAGAGAGAGAACCCGTTATAGTTAAAGCTGAATCTATCATTTACAATATTGATCCAGTTGTGCCTACTGCTTATAACGAGAAACCTCCTTTTCCTGTTAGCATTAAGAAACATGCTAAAGCTATGAATATGGTTAATAAAAGTACTATTAGAACACCTAGACCCTCTGAAAAAATTAAGGTCGAACCTAATATTGCAATGGTTAAAGACCTCTTGGTTGATAATATTGATGAGCATGTTATTTATTTTTGCGCTGCTGCTGCTAGAATTGCTAAACCCATTAGAAATGAATGCGATAAGCTGGATAAGAATAAACCCGTAGTGGGCATGCCTGTTGTTTCTGTTAAAATTGGAGATCATTTTTATCATGGTTTATGTGACATGGGTGCTAGTGTCAGTGCTATTCCGTTTACACCATATCAGGAAATTATGAATGATATTGCACCTGCTGAGATTGAATATATTGATGTCATTATTAAGCTAGCAAATAGGGATACTATTACACCACTTGGGATTGTTCAAGATGTTAAAGTCTTGAGTGGTAAGATCAAATACCCTACTGACTTCTTAGTACTTGGTTCACAAGAAGATAATTTTTGTCCCATTATATTTGGTAGACCTTTCTTGAATACCGTTAATGCTAAAATTGATTGTGTTAAAGAGAAGGTTAGAGTTAAATTTGGTGATGTATCTCATGAGTTCAATTTCTCTAAGTTTAATAGTAAACCATATGAAAAAGAGTTGTCTAGTAAAGATGGAATTATTTGTATTGCTTCTATTGCTGTTCCTCCTACCGACCCTTTAGAACAATATTTGCTAAACCATAAAAATGATATGCATATGAATGAAAGGAATGAAATATATGATATATTTTTCAAACAAGTACCTATCCTTAAACTCTTGGGGAGCCTCTTCCACCTAAGAGTGATCCCGTGTTTGAATTGAAACAATTACCAGATACATTGAAATATGCTTATCTTGATGAAAAGAAGATATATCCTGTTATTATTAGTGCTAACCTTTTAGAGCATGAAGAAAAGAGATTACTAAAAACTCTGAAGAAGCACCGTGCTGCTATTGGATATACTCTTGATGATCTTAAGGACATTAGTCCAACTCTATGTTAGCATAAGATTAATATGGAGCTCGAGGCTAAGCCAGTTGTTGATCATCAATGACGGTTGAATCCTAAGATGAAGGATGTGGTAGGAACGGAAATATTAAAGTTTTTGGAGGCAGGTATAATCTATCCCATAGCTGATAGTATATGTGTAAGTCTTGTTCACTGTGTCCCTAAGAAAGGAGGCATCACCGTTGTTCCTAATGATAAAAATGAACTTATCCCACGGAGAATTGTAACGAGTTATATGATGGCAATTGATTTCAGGAAATTAAACAAGGCCACTAGAAAAGAACATTACCCCTTGCCTTTTATTGATCAAATGTTAGAAAGATTGTCTAAGCATACACACTTTTGTTTCCTTGATGGATATTCGGGTTTTTCTCAAATACCTATGTTAAAAGAAGGTCAAGAGAAAAACTACTTTTACTTGTCCTTTTGGAACTTATGCTTATAGACGTATGCCGTTCAGTTCATGCTATGCACTTGCTAACTTCCATAGATGTATGAGTGCTATTTTCTCTAATTTTTGTGAAAAATTGTTGAGGTATTCATGGATGATTTTTTTTCGTGTATGGGACTTCTTTTGATGATTGCTTAAGAAACCTTGATCGAGTTTTTGCAGAGATGTGAAGAAACTAATCTTGTCTTGAATTGGGATAAGTTCCAATTTGTGTTAAATGAAGGTATTGTCCTTGGACATAAAATTTCTGAATGAGGTATTGAGGTAGATAAAGCTAAATTTGATGCAATTGAGAAAATGTCATGTCCTAACGATATAAAAGGTATAAGAAGTTTCTTGGTCATGTTGGTTTCTATAGAAGGTATATAAAGAGTTCTCTAGGCCTCTTACTAATCTTTTGCAAAAAGCTGTTCCATTTGTTTTTGATGATGATTACGTTGAAGCCTTTGAAATACTTAAGAAAACCTTAACCTCTGCACCTATTCTTCAACCACCTGATTGGAACTTACCTTTTGAAATTATGTGTCATGCTAATGATTATGTTGTTGATGTTGTTCTAGGATAAAGAGTTGATAAGAAATCGAATGTTAACTATTATGCTAGTAAAACTCTAGACATTGCTCAAAGAAACTATGCTACTACTGAGAAAGAATTTTCAGCAGTTGTGTTTGCATGTGATAAATCCAGATCCTATATTGTTTATTCTAAAGTAATTGTTCACATTGAACATGCTGCTATTAAATATCTTATGGAAAATAAAGAAGCTAAACCTAGACTTATTAGCTGGGTTCTTTTGCTACAAGAATTTGATTTGCATATTATTGATAGCAAGGGAGCTGAGAATCCCGTAGTGATAATTTGTCTAGAATGGAAAATGTTCTTTATGACCTGCTGCCTATTGATGAAAGATTTCCTGAAGAACAATTGGCTATTATAAATGCTTCTTGTAACACTCCTTGGTATGCAGACTATGCTAATTAAATTGTTGCTAAATATATACCACCTAGTTTCACATACCAACAAAACAAATAGTTCTTCTTTGATTTAAGACCCTACTTTTGGGATGACCCACATATTTATAAATAAGGAGTAGATGGTATTATTAGACATTGTGTACCTGAGCATGAACATGAACAAATCCTATGGAAGTGTCATTCTGAGGCATACGGAGGGCACCACGCTGGAGACAGAACCTCACATAAGGTATTACAGTCTGGTTTTTATTGGCCTACTCTCTTCAAGGATGCACGTATGTTCATCGTTTCTTGTGATTAATGCCAAAGAATTGGTAATATTGGTAGACGTATGGAAGTGCCTATGAATTATTCACTTGTTATTGAACCATATGATGTTTGGGGATTTGATTATGTGGGACCTCTTCCACTAATTGGTATACACATGTTCTAGTTGTTGTTGATTATGTTACTAAGTGGGTAGAAGCTATTCCAACTAGTAGTGCTGATCATAACACATCTATTAAAATGCTTAAAGAAGTTATTTTCCTGAGGTTTGGAGTCCTTAGATATTTAATAACTGGTGGTGGTTCACATTTTATTCATGGTGCATTCCATGAATGCCTTTCTAAATATGATGTCAACCATAGAATTGCATCCCTTATCATCCTTAGTATAGTGGTCAAGTTGAATTGAGCAATAGAGAATCAAAGTGAATCTTGCAAAAGACCATTAATAGATCAAGAAAGAATTGGTCTAAGAAACTTGTTGATGCATTGTGGGCATATAGAACTGCTTATATAAATCCTATGGGTATGTCCCCTTATAAAATGTTCTATGGAAAAGCATTTCATTTACCTCTTGAGTTAGAAAATAAAGCATATTGGGCAATTAAAGAACTTAATTATGATTTCAAACTTGCCGGTGAAAAGAGGTTATTTGATATTAGTTCTCTAGAAGAAAGGAGGATAGAAGCTTATGAAAATGCCAAGTTATTTAAGGAAAAATTTAAAACATGGCATGATAAAAGAATCCAAACCAGGAATTCAAAGTAGGTGATCAAGTTTTACTATACAACTCTCCTTTAAGATTCTTTATAGGAAAGCTTCTCTCTAATGGGAAGGACTGTATATCGTTAAAGAAGTTTATCATTCCAGAGCTATCAAGATAAACAATGATGTGTGCACTAATCCTAGGGTGATTAATGGGCAAAGAATTAAAAATTATATCTCAGGTACACCCATTAATTTTGAAACCAATATTATTCAAACTATGACACCGGTTGAGCACATAGAGGCAGCTTTCCGGAATGCTCAAGAGCCCTGAAAAGGAGTAGGTATGTGGTACAGTAAGTAAACCGACTCAAAAATTTCTATAAAAGTACTTTCTGTCCGTTTTGGAATATTTAAAAAACTAGGAAAATAATAAACAGTCTGAAAAGTGCACGAGGGAGCGAAAAGCCCGAGGGGCACGCCCTATCCCCTGGGCGATCCTCCCAGGCATGTGGACCCCGCTGGACTTTCTCGACTCCATTTTTCTTCCATACTACTTGTCCTGTACGAAAAAATTCATTATTTATACTTCCTGATGTTTTGACCAACGTATCGCGAGATTCTCCTTCGTTCTTGTTTCATGCTATTTTTCTGGTAGATCTAGATTACCATGGCACCCCAAGCACATCCAAGGACAAGTTCTTTAAGAAGGTCATTAAGCCTTACCTTATGGAGGTGATGAAACACCCTCAAGAGATCGAGATGCATGAGGGAGTGCTTCACATCTAGGTCGTTCAAGGGCCTAAGAAGATCGGAAGCGAGAAGGACAGGATGGAAGCACTAGAACATGAGATCTTCTAGTGCCAGGGGATGGTGGGTGTGTACTCAACCTAGCCACTCCATGATCACAGAATTCACCCGTGAGTACAAGTTGGATAGCAAGGAGATTGGAGACGCCATCTTCAAGCTCAATGATAGGATCGATTTCCTTTAGGCCCAAATCTATTATTTGCAAAATCAGAACTTTGAGTATGAAACCAGGTTTAAAGGTATGAGTTTAGCCATGAATTTCAGGACCCAGAGACACGTTCATCTTTTTATGATGGGGAGCCTATGCCTTGGAAGCCGGAGGACAAGCCTACTACTTCATCATCACCACCATCACCGAAGAAGGAGACTTGAGTACACGGGTATGGGCACTCCCCTTGGCGTGTGCCAAGCTTCAGGGAGGTGCCCCGGTATTGTATCACCACCACTTTTACCCTCACTATCTATCTTTGCTCGATCCTTAGTTATTTCGTGATTTTGAAGAATAATGTTTTAGTTTGATCTATTTCCAAGTGCTTGCTTTGTGATATATCAATCTATGTAATCGTCTGCGTGATAGTAGTTTGAGTTTTGCTTTGCTTTCTTGTTTCAATCTTCGCATTGAAAAATGAATTATGAAGGAATGAAAAGATCATATGTTAATGCCATGGGGAGTGATGACTTCACATAAAAGAAGTATAGTTCATAAAATTTGTTGGAAAGTTGACAAGCATAGCATTGGTCATTGGTGCAATCCATGAAGAAAGTAATGAAGAAAGAGAGGACTCACATGTAAATATACTATCTTGGACATCTTTTATGATTGTGAGCCACCATCAAATATTCTACATCAATTAGTTGACGTTGGACAAGGAAGACAATGTAATGAGTTATGGTTGTTTACATTCATAAAGAAGTTATATTGTCATGGATCTTCTAACATGAGGCATGATACGTCTCCAACGAATCTATAATTTATGAAGTATTCATGCCATGTTTACAACAATTTTATATGGTTTTGGTATGATTTGAATGGAACTAACCCGGACAAACGTTGTTTTCAGTAGAACTATCGTGGTGTTGTTTTTTGTGTAGAAAGAAAAGTTCTCAGAATGGGCTAAAAATTTACGGTGATTTTTTATGGACCAAAAGAGACCCACGGAGCACCGGAGCTAGACCAAGGGATGGATAAGGGAGCCACAAGCCTGGGGGAGCCCCCTAGGGTGCGCCTCGCGAGCTTGTGGGCCCCTCAGGCACCCCCCTTAAGTGAGACCAATGCCACAAATTCCTATAAATTGTGAAAACCCCAGAAAGAAACCTAGAACTTCCGCTCCACCGCTGCAAGCCTATGTACCGAAGTGATCTCATATGGAGCCCTGTTTCGGCACCCTGCCAGAGGGGGAAATCATCACCGGAGGCCGTCTTCATCATCCTGGCGGTCTCCATGGCAAGGAGGGATTAGTTCACCCTCGGGGAAGAGGGTATGTATGGGTAGCTATATGTTTGATCTCTCTCTCTCTCTCTCTCTCTCTCTCTCTCTCTCTCGTGTTCTTGATTTGGCACGATCTTGATGTACCCTGAGATTTGTCAATATAGTTGGATCATATGGTGTTTCTCCCACTCTATCTTGTTGTGATGAATTGAGTTTTTACCTTTGAGGTTTCACTATTATCGGATTGGATACTTTTTAGATTTGAGAACACTTGATGTATATCTTGCATGTGGATACCCGTGGTGACAATGGGGTGTTATATTGATTACTTGATATATGATTTGGTAATCAACTTGCGGATTCCCAAGGTGACATTGGGGTAATCTATGCATAGGGGTTGGTGCATGTTTTTGTCGTACTTTCTCTAATAGAAACTTTGGGGCACTCTTTGAAGTTCTTTCTGTTGGATTGAATATTATGAATCTGAAGTTGTTTCATGCATATCAAATAATCAACTCATAGATACTTGTGGTGACATTGGAGTGTCTAGGTGACATTAAAGTTGGTTGATGTGTATCATATGGTGTTATTTTAGTACGAACTCTAGGGAGGTTTGTGACACTTATTGGAATAGCTCAATAGATTGATTGATAAGGATAACTTTGAAGTGGTTCCGTACTGTACAAACAATTTCATCTTATGTTCTCCGCTAGACACTAGTAGAAAAGGGGGCAATGGTCCAGGCCAGGTCAGCCCATTAGTCCCGGTTCAATCCAGAACCAGGACCCATGGGGGCATTGGTCCCGGTTCGTGAGCCCTGGGGGCCGGCCGGGCCACGTGGGCCATTGGTCCTGGTTCGTCTGGACCTTTTGGTCCCGGTTGGTGGGACGAATCGGGACCAATGTGCCTCGCTCCTGGCCCACCAGCATTGGTCCCGGTTGGTGGCCTGAACCGGGACCAAAGGTTGCCCTTTAGTCCTGGTTCTTGCCACGAACCGGGACCAATTAATTGCCTATATATACCCCTCGCCCGCGAGCAGAGCACTCTCACTGCTCTGTTTTTCGTGGCCGGCGAGGAGAGAGCTTTGTGGTGCTCTAGCTCACCTCCTATGCACACGAGGTGTTCGATGGAATGCCCGAGCCACACTACTTAAGCTTTCTCCTCTCCAAGCTCGACCTCCAAGCTCCATTTTCCTCAATATTTGTCTAGGTTTAGCGGTCCGTCACGTCCCGTCCCCGTCTTCACCACCGTCGATCGCCCGCGCCGATCTCGTCGCCGGCACCACCGTGGTGAGCCTCTTGTTCTTATCTTCTTTCTGAAAGGAAAAAAAAATTCTTACTTGTATTTTTATATAGATACTTGTATAATTTTATTACTTTTATTATTGCATCTTATATAGTGCGATGGTTTTGGTATCTGCCCCCGTCGTCCCTCGTCCTATCTATGATTCGGATGTGGTATATATTATCTTTTCATAACTATTGGTTCATTTATTGTTTATGACAATTATGCCGACCAACGTGACATAGATTTTATTTATCTAGGAGGTTGTTGAACAGGAAATTCCAACCGACCCTATTGTCGGGAGGTTAAATTTAGTTGAAGAAGAAAACAATTTCTTGAAGGAAAAAAATTAGAAAAATTGAGGAGGAGAAGATGATATTGGAGTTGCATGTTGCGGATGTCGTCGATGATCACAAGATCAAGATGGATGCAATGCCCTTGAAGATTAGAAAGCTTAGAAAATATGCCATTGGATCAGTTGTTACATTGGTTGCGATTATGATCGCATTTGTTTTCGCATTGAAATGTTTTACATAGTTTCAATGTATGGTTTAATTAATTTAGATGCTCTGCAGAGCTTTATGTTGTTAGATGAGAACTATGTATGTACTTTGGTTTTAATGTGATGATGAACTTCTATTAATTTGGTCACTTAATTATCTATTCATGATGTTCTATAATGATTTTTGACACACTTAATTATATATAATGCATGCAGATGAACCGACAATGGATGTACGGTTCAAGACACACCTCCGAGTACATTAAGGGCATGCATGATTTTCTCGAAGTGGCTGAGGCAAACAAGCAGAATGGTTTTATGTGTTGTCCATGCCCTATATGTGGGAATACGAAGTCTTACTCTGACCGGAAAATCCTTCACACCCACCTGCTTTACAAGGGTTTCATGCCACACTATAATGTTTGGACGAGGCATGGAGAAATAGGGGTTATGATGGAAGACGGCGAAGAAGAAGAGTACGATGACAACTATGTGCCCCCTGAATATGGTGATGCTACTGAACATCAAGAGGAACTAGACGATGTGCACGATGATGCTGCAATGGGCGAAGCTGCTGAAGATCAAGAGGAACCATACGATGTTCCGGATGATGATGATCTCCGCCGGGTCATTGTCGATGCAAGGACGCAATGCAAAAGTCAAAAGGAGAAGCTGAAGTTCGATCGCATGTTAGAGGACCACAAAAAAGGGTTGTACCCCAATTGCAAAGATGGCAACACAAAGCTCGGTACCGTACTGGAATTGCTGTAGTGGAAGGCAGAGAATGCTGTGCCTGACAAAGGATTTGAGAAGCTACTGAAAATATTGAAGAAGAAGCTTCCAAAGGATAACGAATTGCCCGACAATACATACGCAGCAAAGAAGGTCGTATGCCCTCTCGGATTGGAGGTGCAGAAGATACATGCATGCCCTAATGACTGCATCCTCTACCGCGGTACGTACAAGGATCTGAACGCATGCCCGGTATGCGGTGCATTACGGTATAAGATCAGACAAGATGAAGGGAAAAGGGACATAGTTCTTTCAGGAAAAAGGGACATCGTGGGAGTGGAGGGCAAGACAGACATGTCTGAAGATTATGAAAAGTTTCATGAAATTCCTCCCTTCAAAGTCAAGGCTGACCCCAACATCCTGATAAACGATGAAGATTATCCATGGTTACGGTGCAATAAGCAAATGAGACAAGCGAAGAAAAAGTGAAGACTTTCTCCCGCAACTACTATGATGATACCATGCCAACTTTGTAACAGACGAGTATGATACCATTGTCCATTTTGTACATGCACATGCTATGTGGGTGAATTTATGATACCATGCCAACTTTCAACTTTTTCAGAGTTCATTTGAAATGCTTTAATGTCTTATGGTTCGGCCCTCGTAATACCATTAATCCCGTTTCACTCCTTGTCAACTATGTTCTCACCAAGAACACTCTATAGGCGCATCTATGTTCATTTTTTTAGTAAAGTTAATCACAAACTTGTGATTCACACAAATTTCAAAGAATTCAAATTTTAACTATTCAAATTTGAAAACTAATGGCACTAACAGAAAGTTTATAATTTTGCTGACCTAAAAGAAAAAAGAATTAAAAATAAAGCAAAAAACAAAGGAAAATAAATAAAGCAACAAAGAAAACAAGAAAACAAAAAAAGTGTTTTCAAATTTGAAAACTAATGGCACTAACAGAAAGTTTATAATTTTTCTAAAACTAAAAGCAAAAAATAATTAAAAAATAAAGCAAAAAACAAAAGAAAATAAATAATGCAGAAAACAAACAAAAAAAACTGGAAAATAATTAAAAATAGCAACAATAAGTATTTTGTTGTAAGTAGAAACAAAATAAAATAAATAAAGCAAGAAAGAAAACAAAAAACAAAAAAAGTGTTTTCAAATTTGAAAACTAATGGCACTAACAGAAAGTTTATAACTTTCCTAAAACTAAAAGCAAAAAGAATTAAAAAATAAAGCAAGAAACAAAAGAAAATAAATAATGCAGAAAACAAAACAAAAAAACTGGAAAAAATAAAAATAGCAACAATAAGTAAAGAAAACAAAAAAACAAAAAAGTGCGTCCTACTGGGCACCCATGGCCTGAATACGACTAGAAACCCTACCATGGGCAAGGATTCAGGCCCGCAGAAGGCCCAGCAGGCCCACAGGCAAAGTAGTGTCAGATTAGGCCCATTGGCCTGCAGTTCAGAGGAGTTCGAGTGGGAAGAGGTAGTGGAGCTTATAAACAGGTGCGGGGCGCTCTCAAGTAGCGAGGTGGGACTAAACTCCCACCACCACGCCGCTGTGTAAGGCCATTGGTCCCGGTTGGTGCCACGAACCGGGACCGATGCCACCCTTTGGTCCTGGTTCGTGGCACCAACCGGGACCAATGCCCCCCCTTTAGTCCCGGTTGGTGCCACCAACCGGGACCAAAGGCCGCCGCTTCTTTGGTCTCGGTTGGTGGCACCAACTGGGACTAAAGGGTGCATTAGTCTCGGTTGGTGCCACCAACCGGGACTAAAGCTCTTGCTATATATACAACACTTAGCAGTTTTGACCAAATCGATCCCCCACTTCTCTCCCGACGCCCCTGCTCCTCCTCGTCGCCGTTGCCGCCCGACACCCCTGCTCCACCTTGCCATCTCCGCCGCCACCGACGCCGTCAGGCTGCTCGACTTCGCCGTCGCCGCCGCCCCCTATGAGCACAGCCTGCTCCCGCACCCCTCCCGTCCCGCACCCCTGCGCGGCCGCTGCGCCGCCGCCCCTGCCCTGCGCGGCCACCGCGCGCCGCCCCTGCCCTGCGTGGCCGGCGCGCCGCCGCCCCTGCCCTACGCGGCCGTCGCGCGCCGCCCCGCTGCCCCTGCCCTGCATTTTCCATAGCAATTTCCATAGCATTTTTTTGCATTTTTTGTGTATATGTGTTTGTATGTGTATATATGTGTACATGTTCATAATATTTTTTCATAAGTGTATTTTTTTGTTCATTGCATTTTTTTCATATATATAATGTATATATGTATGTGGTAGCTATATATATATGATGAATGGATGTGGCTATGTATGTATGAATGTAATGTTCATAGCATTTTTTTGTTCATATATGTTTTTTCATATATGTATTAATTTTTTATTTAGGTTGTTAGTAGATATCGATTTTAGGTTTTTTTTTGAACAGAGAAAGGCACCCGAAGGTACCAATATATTCAGCTCACAGAACATTTTACAGTCAAGATTACACCATCTGCTAGAATAAAGAGAAAGAAGAACTGCAGATGTAAAGAAAGAAGAGCTGAATAAAGACATATGAGCGAGCAAGGAACAAGATCCTTACTGAAGAATAGCATGTTCTAAGAAACAAAGGAAGAGTAGGGGAAAAGAAAATTCCAGCTTTGACAGCAATCTCTTCCTTTCCAACAACCGAGCATAGACCATCAGATCATGTTGAGATGAGGAACTTCCCAGAGCTATCAACTTTCTCCTAAAAGCAATACACCTTATGAAGATGAATTCCTGCAAAATTAAAATCAACAAGAGAGGCAGCTAGAGGACATGATTCAGTGACATGAGAGTGAGAAGAGCAATTGAGTGTAGGTCCTCCAGCCATTTGAAAAACTTGATGAGCTAAATTGTGAGCCACCCCATTCAAATTCCTAGAAATATGAAAAACTTGGGGATTAAGATTAGAAGTAGAGTTTACAAAAGAAGCCACTTCTTTTCTAATATTCCAAGGAGTGGAAGAGTGAGCAATATTCCTGGCAGCAGCAACAGTGGCAAGAGAAAGAGAATCAGTTTAAAAAGCAGGAGCTTGAATGTTAAGGCAAGCCGCCAATTGAGCTGCACAAGCAAGAGCAATTGCTTCAGCTTGAAGAGGAGTGTCCGTCGGAGGGCCTGAAGCTTGAACCTGAATATTTATTTCCCTATTAGAAGAAGGAAGACAAAAGTAAACTCCCACACCTGTGCGCAATTGACCTTGCTGAAATCCTGGAACTCTAGAAGTTCTGAAAGCAGCATCGGGAAAACACTTTAGCACCATTAATGAGAAGGTCTGATTTGAGAGTATTGCCTTGCTTAGGAAGAGGAGAATTATCAGGTTGAGAAGCCTGCAAAGACTGAATATTAGTAGAAGGCAAAATCTCCTCTTGGAGAATATTATTCAAACTAGTAGCAACAATTTTAATTTGGTAGGGAAAAGAAAATTTCCTCTCAAAGAGGAAATCATTTCTAGCCTTCCAAATGCACCACATAAAATTGAAAATATTTTGCAAAGATGCATAAGGATGGCCCATAGAAGCAAAGTGAATCAGAAGGGAATGCATTGAAGAGTGACCTTGCACAAGGATGTCAGATCTAAGAAACCAAGGTGCAGAGAACCAGGCCGCTCTATCAAAGTCACAAAGAAAGATAAGGTGAAACTCATCTTCTTGCTAAGCACATCTACAACAGTTCTGCGAAATGTGAATAGAAAAACGGCCTGCTCTCATTCCTATGGGCAAAGCTTTGCTAAGCATCCTCCAAGCAAAAGTTTTAACCTTGGGCAATAAATCTTTCTGCTTCCAAATAGTTTTAAGAAAAGCTTTCAAATCCAAAGGAACATCTAGAGGAGCAGTTCTAGGATTAGTATGAATGTCTTGTAAGCAAAGTTTATAAGCAGCTTTGGAAGAGCAAATACCATTGGGAGCCAAAGGCCAACAAAGAATATCAGCATTATCATCATCGAGAATATCAATGTTGATAATCTGAGTAGCCAAAGGTTGCTGAAAAAGAGAGAAAATGAGCTGACGGTTCCATTGCCTTTGCCCAGGCTGCCAAAGATCCCTAACCAAGGAGGGATAAATAAAGCCTGATGGTTGAGGAATGAGAAAATCATGAATAGAGTTCCAAAGATTGCACCAAGGCATGCTCCAAATAGAAATATTACCTTGGGTGAGTTGATAGAAGGCATGCTCTTTAAGTTTAGGAAGCATTTTTAAAATGGAAGACCAAAAGGCAGATTTAGGTGGATCATTAGTAGCTTTCCAAATAGAAGTGGTAGAAAAATATTTGGCTTGAAGAACACAATATAATTGGGAGGAGGGGTTTTTAGCTAACCTCCAAGCCGCAGCAAGAATAAGACTCTCATTGACGGCTTTTAGATTTCTGATTCCAAGACCACCTTCAGACTTGGAGTTGGTAATATCCTTCCATGCTCTGAGACAAAGACTCCTCTTAGAATCTGTTTCTCCAATCCCTGTCCACCAAAAATTCCTAATGATAGAAGTGAGCTTGGCAATAATTTTTTTTGAAAACAGAATGTTTGCCATATAGTAAACAGGGATAGCAGAAAAGACAGAGCGAATAAGTTCAAGATGGGCAGCATGAGATAGCATGTTAGCTTTATAAGAGGGGAGCTTATTTAAAAATTTATCCAAAACAAAGTTATAAGCAGCACCCCTATTCTTAGCAGGCAAAATTAGAGGATGACCAAGATGAGTGAAATTAGCATCAAGATTAGCAACAGGAAAGACTTGCTTAATATCATTAATAATATTCTGAGAAACATGATTGCTAAAGAGAATGGCAGATTTATTCCAGTTAGGAGTTTGACCAGAAAGAGCACAAAAGTGTTGAATAAGACTGGCCATCGTCTGAGCCTCCTGATAAGTAGCGTGCCCATACACCAGAAGATCATCTGCAAATAGAAGAGAATGGACAGAGGGGCAGTTTGGTCCAAGAGAAATTCCCTCCAATTGGTTAGCCTGCAAAGCTTCGTTAAGCAAGATGGAAAGTTCATTAATTGCAAGAACAGACAAGTAAGGAGACATGGGACAGCCTTGTCGTATTCCTCTGAAGCTCTTAAATTTAGGAGAGGGCTGGCCATTAATGAGAACAGAGAATGAGGGAGATGAGATGCATGCATGAACCAAATTAACAAAATGACCATGCAGCCCTTTACAAGCTAGAGCAGAAACAATGAAATTCCATTCTAAACGATCAAAAGCTTTGGCAAGGTCAATCTTAAGCATAAAGGCGTCATATTTCCAGGATTTAAGAGAAAACGAGTGAGCAATTTCCTGAGCAATGATAATGTTGTCACTAATACGTCTACCCTCAATAAATGCTTGTTGAGCTTGGTCAATGTAATCAGGAAGATGATGCTTAAGTCTATTCGCAAGAGACTTAGCAATGATTTTATAAAGCACATTACAAAGACTAATAGGATGGTAGTCCATGGGAACAAGAGGAACCCACTTTTTAGGGATAAGAGCAATATTGGTATCATTGATGTGAGGGGGAAGTGTAGAAGTATTATAGAAGTGAGTGACAAGCTGAGTTACCTCATCCCCAATCCAATCCCTAGTAGCTAAATAAAATTCTACATTGAACCCATCAGGACCAGGAGAAGCATTAAGCTTCATGTCTTTAAGAATCCGCAAAAGTTCAGTCTTGTCCGGAATAGAATAAGTAGGATCATTGTTGTCATTAGTCCAAATAGGGGAAGAAAAAGGCCTGCGAGCATAAGTGTTAGGAGAGGAAAATATGTGTCTTAAATAATTAACAAAGGTTTGCATCCTGGCATCCGGTTTGAAATGAATATTGTCATGCTCATCTTTGATAGAACAAATAGTATTTCTTTTTCTACGTTTGAGCACAGCCTGTTGGAAGAATTTTGTGTTGCGATCACCTTTTACAGCCCAAGACTTTTTACTTCTTTGCCTGTAAAACTGATTGAGTTTGGAAAGCGTAAGTTCATACCTATCAGTATAGAGGAAAAATAAGAAAAGAAAATAAGGAAAAGGAAGAAAAGAGGAAGAAGGAAGAAGGAAGAAGAAGAAGAAAAAGAATGAGAGGAAAAAGGAAAATAAGAAGAGGAAGAAAGGAGAAGAAGAGGAGAGGAAGAAGAGGAGAAATAAATAAGAAGAGGAAAAAACAAGGAAAAGAAGAGGAGAAGAAGAAAGGAGTAGAGGAGAAGAAGGAAAAATAGAATTTTTTTCTATTTTTTATTCTTCTCCTCTATTCCTTTCTTCTTCTCCTCTTTTTTTCTTCTTTTTTCTTCTTCTTCTTCCTTCTTTCTTCTTCCTCTTTTCTTCCTTTTCCTTATTTTCCTTTCTCGAGGGATAAGAAGAGAAAGAAGAGGAGAAGAAGAAGAAAGGAATAGAGGAGAAAGAAGAAACTTCAACACGAGGGGGGGTACCGATACCCCCTCCCCGATAACATTATTTTCCCATGTATATGTATGTCGTGTCGTTGTCGATATAACCCCCTCGAGATAACTTCGACATGAGGGGCGGTCGATATATATACCCCCTCTCGACCATGATAACTTATACCACGGCAGCAGCACCCCCCTCGGCCCTCTCGCTCGACCAAAACTCTCGAGGACACCCAAACCCTAGAGAGAAAATGATGTTGGTCTCCTACCCCCTCCCTCCGCGCCCCTACCCAACAAATTAACTCTCTCGAGGCCACCCAAATTTACCAAGTTAAAAGAGCGTTGTCGTCGAGGCCACCCCAAACCCTTGAAGCGTTGTGTTGAGGCACCCCAAACCCTAGAGAAGCAGCGTCGAGGCCACTAACATGATTCCTTATTGTGATTAGCTAGCTAGTTCTACGTTTGCCACTAATATATATCCATATGTACCATGTTTGAATAATAATTGACATGTTGTAAATATTTGCAGAAACTATGGAGCACTCCCGAGACGAAGCAACAGAAGCGATGTTGGGGGACATAATCGCACAAGGAAGTGATGTCATTGCGTCATTTATCAACAACACCGATGGTCAAGAAGGACCGGGTGAAGAAGAGGGCTATGTTCATGATGGCTCCGGCCCATTAATGCCGGTACAAGAAGAGGGCTATGTTCATGATGGCTCCGGTGACCCAATGGAGGTACAAGAAGGAGTATGTGCTGACTGCTCCGGTGACCGAACCGAGTCCGACCAGGTATATGTATATATATTAGTTAAGCCCATGCTGACTAGTTAATTGATGCATTCATTGTTTTGATATATGTACACATATTAATTAACTCTCGTCTTTCTTCCTTTTTCTAGCCCTCCGGATCGAGCACAACTTCGGTAAGGAGATGAGGCCCAAAGAAAAAGTTGAGCTCGGATGAAAGGTTTGAGATCATAGAAATCGCGCCCGACGGCGAACCGATTGAACCCATCCGGACAAAGAACACATTTTCTGCTCAGTGCGGGGTTCTTGTTAGGGACACAATCCCGATAAGCATCTGGCAATGGTATAAGCCTAAGGAGGAAGACCCTGAGGTGTCTTATGTCAATGATATGTAGAAAGAAGATCTTTGGACTCAGCTGAAGGCAAATTTCACCCTACTGCCAGAGGAGGATCCGGAGAAGCCAGTTAAAGAGCAATTAATCAAGTCTTGTGCTCTTAGAAGATGGCAAGCCTATTCAGGAGGTGGAGGAAAGAGCTGAACAAGCTTGTTGACAAAAAAGAGACACCAGAATTCATCGGCAAATATGAGAAGATCAAAGATCACTGGCCCGCATTAGTGGCCCACAAGACATCGGAAAAGAGTAAGAAGATGTCGGCGACAAACAAGCAAAATGCTGCGAAGAAGCAGTTTCACCATCGCACGAGGTCAGGTGGCTACCTCAAAGCCCGGCCTAAGTGGTCCAAGGCTGAGAATGATCTGCTTGAAAAAGGGATCGAACCAGAGACAATGAATTGGCCAGACCGTTGCCGGACTTGGTTCTTCGGGGCTGGCGGAACCTTGGACCCTGTATCAGGGAAGGGCCATTGGACGAATGAGCAACTGAAAATACTAGTCAAGAACCTTCGGCACTATATCAATGCAGCGCAGTGAGGGAAGTTCGTTCCAGACAGGGAGAAGGATGAGCTCACAATGGCCCTCGGGAATCCTAAGCACCCTGGACGGACACGAGGCACGCCAGGCTCCATTCCGTGGAAGGTTGGTTTTCCAGATGCAGGGGGTTACAAAACCCACGAGAGAGGAAGAAACTGGAGCAGGGCCAACTGCAGGCGCTGCACGAAAGGGTAATGGGGCTAGAGGAACGAGAAGAGGATTGGAGTGACTCTTTGTCACACATTGAGGATTGTTATATGATTCAGTTATGTTAGCACTGCTAAGAGATTGCACTAGTGAAAGTATGAGGCAAAATTTTGTTTTGCCACTCTAGATTTTGCCAACTTTCCTTATGGCACTCTAGATTTTAACGTTTCATTTTTGCCACTCTTAGATTTTGACAATTATCACTGTCGGGGAAAATGACACCAATGGGATCACGAGGATCCCTTCTACGATTGGAGGGGAGAGAGCTGTGCAAAGAGCAGGTCTAGTGATCAGCGCGAGGGGTTTTACCCAGGTTCAGGCCGCAATGGTGTGTAAAACCCTAGTCCTGCTTTCTGGTGTATATTCCGTGTTCTTGAGTTCTTGAATTAGCTGCGGTGCATGCCCAGTCCAAAAATTCGAAATCCTTGTCCAGTACACCTCGGCCTCCTTTTATATGTCAAAGGGGTCGCCACAGTGGCACATAGGAGGTGGAAAGCAGCTACAGTGCTCAAGCTTATCACTGACATCGTTGGACAAACGCATTTAATGCGCTGCCTACGTGCCCTCTCACCTTGCTTCGACACACGTCCATGCTGACAAGGCATGCAATGCAAGGCTGGTTGGCTAGCTGCTGTGCTGGCATGGTGGTAGAGCATCCACGAAGATCTGCATGCCGCCACACAGGCGTCTGCCTAGTTGTCGAACTAGAATGGCCGTGAGGTGGCGAAAAAGCCTTGTCGGGTGCGGGCCTGGTTGTGGCCCCGCAATTATCCCTGGCAAGGGCCTTCACAAAGATCTGCATGCTACTATGCACACGCCCCCGAGTCTTGGCCTCGATGTTGTCGATGATGTTAGAGCTCTCAGCCTCACGGGTGATGGCCTTGCTGGTGCTTCGCAAGCTGCCCCAGCAAGGGCCTTGCCGGGGCTATGCAAGCCGCCCCGGCAAGGGTGTTGCCGGGGGAGGTCCATCTTGTCTTTTGCTCTCGGTTCATTGGCTTGAATGCTTGTCTTGGTAGTCTTATATTCTGTCCTTCCGCAGCTCTGCCAAGCCTTGCCATAGGTGTGGCTACAACTGCCCATGCACAAGTAAGGGGTACAGAAAAGCCCATACTTTTGTACACCGACAGGAGCCCCCGGGCCCGGGCCACACATAAGCGCAAAGCATAGTTGGTTCAGGCCCAAAGTAGTGCGCGGGCACGCGTGGCCGAGTTTAACTTCCACAATGTTCTCATCAGTTGCGCTTCCCCATGATCTGCATTGAGTGTGTGATGTGGGGGTCGTGCATGGAACGGTTACAGCATGCCTGCGTCACCTTGCAGTGAAATAGTAAAGAGGCGGCCCGCGCCTTCCCCATAAAAAGAGGAAGCCGCAGGGGCGCTGCTCATTTACTAAGTGGAATCGGGTCGTGGCTTGCATGGCGCCCATACCCCACGATCAAGGGGTAGAAAATGGTCGTCCCACTTGTCTTCTTGCTTTTGGCTCGCCCGCCACGTGTCCTCCATGCCTTAGAAAGGGTAGGCAGCAGATGCGAAGGGCACAGTCATTAACGCTGAGGCGGGCAACCAGGTGTCGCTGATTGGAGCAGCGGGTCGGTCCTGATTCCCCGTGCCTCTGGAGGCCAGATTGGTCGAGTGGGGCGGCTGCCCCTTGAATTTGGAGGCCAGGCCCCATGCCTACCCCTCTATAAAAAGGGAGAGGGACGGTGCCTTTCCATACTCAATTCCTTCCTCCCCTTTCTGCTTGGTATCCTTCTTCCACTCGCCATCGTGAGAGGGTGTGCTGGTGCTTCAATGCCGGCGACGAGGGCCTCTACTCGCCAGCGCATCCCTCCTCCTTTGGAGTTCACGGAGGTAGAGTCCTCCTTGAGAGGGAGAGGGAGGGGGCAAGGCCGAGGTTGTCGCGGCGCTCGGGGAAGAGGAGGACGGGGCAGTGCACTAGCTGCGCCTCCGCTGGCGGCCCCTCCTCCAATGGAGGGCCATGTCGGAGACCAGCCCCGCGAGTTCTTCATCAGGTTGTACAAGCCCGTGTGCGGTCATCTCAGCCTCCCTACCCCGTTTGCTCGGGTAATGGAGCTTGACCCACCACAGGCCTTGAGGCTGCACATGAGGGGCTGCGGGAACGACAGCATGTGGGTCGATGTCGACTTCCACGCTCCTCATGTTATGTATCCGCGCCATGGATGGAAACATTTTCCCGCACCCATAGCTTGTCGGAGGGGCATATTCTCCAATTCAAACTAATGGAGAATGGCCTACTCTCTGTCAAGGTCTTTGGGCGCTCATGAATCCGCTTTGGGTGCTGCGCGGAGAGCTCCACCGACGATGAAAGCTCCTCCTCGAGCGAGAGTGACGAGGAGGACAGCGACAACGATGACGACGACGGGCGGGAGGGTGACGGCTCCGACTCCAGCTGACCATCAGTGACATCACCATCATCTGCACCGCCCCTTCCCCCAGCAACACGCCTTGCCGAGGGTTGTGACCTGCTGGCTCTGGTGTCAGTAGTCGACGGGCTACCTCCGCCATGCTCTCGATTGACATGTTCCCCGTGCCTCCCTCTGTCTTCACTTCCCATGCCTGGGGAGGAAAAAGGAAAGAATAGGGATTACGAGGCACTTATCTTTTTTTTAACTTGTAGGCACTTACTAAATCTTCATTTCAAATTATGTAATCTCTTGAGTCCATGCTTATGTTTTGTAACATTCGTACTTGTATCAACATTTTAATGAAAAAGATGAGCCCTGCCGGGACCCATGCATGTATACGTCGATGCAGAGGCGAAACGCCTCTTTAATGGTAATAAACGAGTTCTCCCGGCAAGTTATCTTGCCAGTGCCCTTTGTGCCTGCAGGAGAGTCACATCGGCCGGGTTACAGACAAAGGGTCCAGCCCCCTGCCAATCTCTTTTTAGAAAGGCTACTGCGACCATTCTGACCGAAGCAACATTCGGGTCAGGGATGAGAGCACCTAAGTCTAAAAAAGAGTGGCGAGGTTTTCTAATGCACAATTCATAGGTTATGAACATGTATGGACAAGAGGTGAACTTTATCTGTTTGATTCGCCGGGGAACATTGTGTCGGGTAGTCTTCTCATCTTCTTATCGGAGCGTCATCATTGTGGCTGAAAGGAAGAGAGGACAGGACTGTGGAACCTTGGCGGTTCATCAGTACCTGCTGGAGTCAAGGGTAGCGCAATATCCTGAACAAGCATGCATATATGTATATACATGAACACGGAAACCAATAGAGAACTGTACATACTAAAAGTTATCTGGCTATGCACAGGGTCTGTGCCTGGCTTTGTACATACAGTTACATGCCTTGCCGGCAAGGCTAGTACAAAAGGGGGTTGCCGGGTATCCCGACAACCACGCCTTACAGGTAAAACTTGCGAAGATGTTCTATATTCCAGGAGTTGTTCACCGGAATTCCATCTTCGGTCTCCAGGCGAATTGCGCCGGGCCTGGTGACTCGTATTACCTGATAAGGGCCTTCCCACTTTGGCGTCAACTTATTTGAATTCTTGGTGGATTGAACACGCCAAAGAACAAGGTCACCTTCCTCAAGGCTTCGGGCATGAACCTTGGGGCTAAGATAGCGGAGCAAGGCTTGCTGGTAGCGCACGGCTCGCACAGCAGCCTGAAGATGTTCTTCCTCAATGAGCGTTGCATCATCTTGGCGCAACTGCTCTTGCTCAAACTCATCATAAGCGAGCACTCGACGTGACCCGTATATGAGTTCTATGGGGAGAACTACTTCTGCCCCGTACACTAGGGCAAAGGGTGTCCAACCAGTGGCTCGATTTGGTGTCGTTCCGATTGACCAAAGAATCATTGGCAACTCAACAATCCAGCGCCTTCCGCACTTATGCAATCTGTCAAAAGTTCTTGTTTTGAGGCCTCGCAACACTTCAGCATTTTCCCTTTCTTCCTGGCTGTTGCTTCTCGGATGAGCAATAGAAGCAAAAGAAAATTTGCTGCCAAGGTCTTGGATGTACTGCATGAAGGTGCGGCTCATGAACTGTGTGCCATTGTCGGTGATGACTCTGTTCGGCACACCAAAACGTCAAACCAGTCCCTTGAAGAACTTGACGGCTGATTGTGTTGTCACCTTTCTCACCGGTTCCACTTCTGGCCACTTTGTGAACTTGTCGATCGCAACGTATAAGTACTCAAAGCCCCCGACAACACGGGGAAAGGGGCCTAGTATGTCGAGCCCCCAAACCGAAAATGGATAGGAAAGAGGGATCGTCTGAAGAGCTTGGGCTGTTTGATGAAGCTTCTTTGAATGGAACTGGCATGCTTCACACTTGGTTACTAGTGTAGTCGCATCCTGGAGAGCGGTGGGCCATAAGAAGCCTTGCCAGAATGCTTTGCCGGCAAGGGCTCTTGACCCTATGTGGGAGCCACATATGCCTCCATGTATCTCTGCCAACAGCTTCAGACCATCCTCCTGAGGAATGCACTTCAATTTCACGTCGTTCGGTCTTCTTCTATATAGGACATCATCCACAAATTGGTACATGCTAGACCGACGGGCTACTTTTTCTGATTCTTCCTGTCCCTCAGGGAGTTCCCCTGTTTGGAGGAAAGGAACAGTCTGTTGTGCCCATGCCGCAGCCTAAGGCTCGACAGCAAGGACTAAAGGCTAATCTCCTGCCGTGGGGGCAGCAGTCTCTACAGCCGGGGCTTGGGGCCCTGCCGGAGGCTGCTGCTCCCTGACAAGCTTGGGGTTCCTGGCAACTTCCTTGTCGGTGGCTCCTCGGAGCTCAGCGGGAAAGTACTTGCCCGGGCCCGCCTTCCTTCACTTATTTTGTCCTGCTGATGGTTCAACAGATGGCTGAGTTAATTGGAGCACAAAGGTACCTGGTTCCACAGGCAAATTGAGGGCAACACATTTTGACAAGTCATCGGCAATGCTATTTTCTGCTCGAGGAACGTGCTCTGCTTGTAGACTATCGAAACGCTCCTCCAACTTCCTCACTTCATCTACATATGCTTCCATCAACGGGCTTTGATAATCTTTGTTAACTTGCTTGACGACAGGTTGTGAATCATCTCTGATGATAAGCTTCCTAATCCCGAGGTCTGCCATGACCCTAAGACCGGCAAGCAGCCCCTCATACTCTGTAGTGTTGTTTGTTGACTTTTCCTAGGGAAGATGCATCTGGACTACGTACTTGAGGCGCTCCCCAATGGCCGCGACGAGCAGCACGCCGGCACCATCACCTTGCAGCGAGAAAGCTCCATCAAAGTACATAATCCAATCACGACTTGTCTCCTTGCCGAGAAGAGTGGTCTCTTGAATTTCTTTGTCAGGCGTTGAGGTCCATTCTGCTATGAACTCTGCCAAGACTCTGCTCTTAATTGTCGAAGTGCTTTCAAACTTGAGACCAAAGCTTGAAAGTTCCAACGCCCACTCCACAATCCTCCTAGTTGCATCTGGATTGTGCAAGATCCGTTGCAACGGGAGGCGAGTGATGACGGTGATCTCATGTGCTTGGAAATAATGACGCAACTTCCTTGAGGCCATAAGAAGGCCGGAAAGTAACTTCTGTATTCCAGAATATCTTCATCTAGCCCCCTGCAAGAGGGAGCTGAAAAAATAAACCTGGTGCTGCACCACCTTCTTCTTCTGTTACATTTCTTGTCACTGCTGTGAATTCGTCCCCAAGACGATTTCATCTCAAGTTAGAACCGCGGCAACTTTTGATGTAATATAACTTGATGTGCTTTGAACTGAATGCATATTATTTTCCTGTTTGATTTCTCTTTGTATGTACTACATCCTATGTTTAGTTGGATAGGCTTGACGGCTCGTAAACCCTTGTCGTGGGCGCTTTGAGGAACGGATCCTCAGCAGCCCGCTGGGGGTGTCACTGCCAGGCAAGCCCCCTTGCCGTTCTTGGCGCAGCCTCTTGAGCTGTTGAGCGGACTCGAAACAGAACAAGGGCGCTGCCAATAGTGGTGGGGTTCCTCTACGTGCAGGTTTTCCATACAAAAACCAAAACCATTTGAGGGAAATAACCTTACAAAAAGGAAATCACTCAAGGTTTGGCATGACTTAGCTTTTCATTGCTGCACAGATCATCGTTGCGGCCGCAGACGACACCGCTCGCCTAGCTTCTAGTATCAGGATGGCGCGGATGATCTTGATCTCTACTGTCACAAGCGTCTGCCACGTCACCCGTTCGCGCTGGAACGGGCGGGCCGACTCCAGACGAACCAATCGTTGTGATCGTGTTCTTCTTCGAAGCCATGTCGATGAGGAGACTGATGCACTAACTACTAGACCAGATTTTCACAGCTTCTCCCCCCTACCTAGCGCACCAAATATGTCGGGGAAAATGACACCTATGGGATCATGAGGATCCCTTCTACGGTTGGCGGGGAGAGAGCTATGCAAAGAGCAGGTCTACTGATCAGCGCGAGGGGTTTTACCCAGGTTCGGGCCGCAATGGTGCGTAAAACCCTAGTCTTGTTTTCTGGTGTATATTCGGTGTTCTTGAGTTCTTGAACTAGCTGCGGTGCATGCCCAGTCCAAAAAGTTCGAATCCTTCTCCAGTACGCCTCGGGCCTCCTTTTATATGTCAAAAGGGTCGCCATAGTGGCACACAGGAGCTGGAAAGTAGCTATAGTGCTCAAGCTTATCGGTAGCATCATAGGACAAACGCATTTAATGCGCTGCCTACATGCCATCTTACTTTCTCAGGGGTGGTAACAGAAGTCATCCCGTCCGTCTCCGCCTCACCTAGATTCGACACGTGTCCAGGCTGACGAGGCATGCAACGCTAGGCTGGCTGGCTGGCTGCTGCGCTGGCGCAATGCTAGAGCATCCACGAAGATCTGCATGCTGCCACGTAGGCGTCTGCCTAGTTGGCGAGCTGGTCGTTGCGCTGGAATGGCTGTGAGGTGGCGAAATAGCCTTGTTGGGTGCGGCCTGGTTGTGGCCCCGCAATTGTCCCCAACAAGAGTCTTGTCGGGGGGTCATTGCCTTCTGGTCTCCACATGGACCTGCAGGCCATTAGTCTTCACAAAGATCTACATGCTCCTATGCACACGCCCCTGAGTCTTGGCCTCGACGTTGTCCATGATGTTAGAGCTCTCAGCCTCAGGGTGATGGCCTTGCTGGTGCTTCGCAAGCTGCCCCGACAAGGGCCTTGCCGGGGCTATGCAAGCCGCCCCGGCAAGGGTGTTGCTGGGGGAGGTCCAGCTTGTCTTCTCATCTCTGTTCATTGGCTTGAATGCTTGTCTTGGTAGTCTTGTATTCTGTCCTTCTGCGGCTCTACCAAGCCTTGCCTCAGGTGTGGCTACGTCTGCCCGTGCACGAGTAAGGGGTACAGAAAAGCCCATACTTTTGTACACCGATAATCACAATTGCCATTCTATGGCAAAAGCAAAATATTTTTATTTCATTTTGTCCTCTCTTAGCTTTTGAAATGTATCACCATTGCCACTCTAAAAATTTTGTTTTTGCCATGGGAATGGAAGTTGTGATAATTGTCAAAAACTAAGAGTGGCAAAAGTGAAATGTCAAAATCTAGTGGCATAAGGAAAATTGGTAAAATCTAGAGTGGTAAAAACAAAAAATTTCCCTAAGTATGAACCCTAGGCCTTGTTTCTAAGAATTTCAATACCATTTGTGCTGTGTTTTGTTACTTGCTACCTTGCTGTTTTTATATTTTCAATTACAAAAACCTATATCTACTATCCATACTACACTTGTTTCACCATCTCTTCGCTGAACTAGTGCACCTATACAACTTGTCATTGTATTGGGTGTGTTGGGGACACAAGAGATTTCTTGTATTTAATTGTAGGGTTGTTTGGGAGAGACTATCTTCATCCTATGTCTCCGATTCAGAGAACTTTGATGTCTGCACAAAAAACAACACCATGGTAGTTGTGCTGAAAACTACATCAGTCCATGTTACTTCCATTCAAATCATACCAAAATCATACAGAATTGTTGTAAACATGGCATGCATACTTCATAAATTATAGATACGCCGGAAGCATATCACCCCGCAGGCTAGCAGGCTGGGGGGGACCTTCCCGATCTTCCTCCTGTCCGTCTTTGCAGGGTTGGTGTCGCTCTTCTCTGACTTTTCAATGATATACTCAACCATTACCAAATCCACGTGCTGCACCTGCACCCAAACTTCTTTCTCCTCCTCTCCGTCTTCGACTACCTCTGCAAGGCTTTCCTAGGGATGGTGCCCTAAGTGGCCTTCCTCCGGAAGTTCTTCAGCCTATACTATAGAAAAAAGACACATCCATGACATTTTGGGCTGAACGATTTTTTTTCTATCATGCTTATGACACTTCTATGATGATAATTGTCTCAAAAGCATGTATCATCATAGATGTGGTGGGCTCCTACTTGTATGACAAAAAATCATGACAGAAAATGGGCTTTTCATCTTGGGCGGGCTGGGGACACACCTGCATGACATTCTTTGGGCCGTCCATGACGGAAAAAAAATCATGGTAGAAGCGAGGGCGAGGAAAATATTGGGGAGTTACTAGTTACGGTGGGTGGTCGGTTGCCTCCCAATGAACACGATGTTGTTTCGTCCATTCCGACCCAGCCGGTTGGCTGCCGATGAACAGGACGCCGTCGTTGTACCCATTCGAGACCAAGCCCGTATGTACATACGTGGCTGTCTTTTTTGCAGCGTAGCTGTCGTATGTGTACATGATTTAGACGGGACTGCCTGAACTGCTACCACTCCTTACTCGGCCACGGTTCATCATGGCAGACAGACCGATCAACCGGTATGTACACAGACAATGCTACGTACGCTTCGACCGAGGGGTTCCCAGCTGTCAGGGAGGACAAGGAGGCACTTCCTTGCGTGCTGATATATAGCTGGCTGGTCCCAGCGGTCAAGGGTGGAATCATATATTTTTTGCTCATAATAAGTAGGCACTTCCTTGCATGCAAATATGTTTTTGGTGGGTCCCAGCTGTCACGGGCATGAATAAGGAGGCACTTCCTTCCTTGCAAATATATACATGGTGGGTCCCAGCTTTCAGGGGGAGGAATAATTTTATTTTCGCGTAATAAGGAGGCGGTTGCGTGCATGAGTCCATGGACCTGGTGCGTCCTAATTGTCAGCCTCCCCACGTATAGTCCTCTTCCGATGACTCTTGTTTGTTGACCACGCTGTGCCGAGCGCACCAAGGCGGTGGACGATGGCGAGGCCCCGGACGGCAACGAGCCGGTGATGGGAAGACGCGGAAGTGGAGTCGCAGATGGAGAGGTGTACAAGGGTTAACTGGTTCTAGAGCGGCGTGATCCTAAAGTCGATGGAGAATAACAGGAGGTGTGGGGGTGGAGGGATGGCTTGGCCGGCTGTGGGGTAGCGCTTCACAGCGAAGCGTTCTAAGCAGAGCTGCTAGCAGCCGCAGGTCGGAGCAGGTGGTCCCGGCGGCGCTGGAGGAAGAAGAGAGATTGAAGATGAATGCGAGCCGTTGGATGTAAATCCAATGGCTATCGATGTCAGAATAATTTGTTGACTAAGTTGACAACCCCTTGCGTTGGTTTCGACCTATTGGCACACATTTGAGCCTCCAAAAATTTCGCACATATTCAACCCATTTTTTAGAATTTATAGTCCATTTGCTGCGCTGGGTGAAAAAATAATGTAGCGTCCATGTGGCCCATTTAATTTTTTCTAAAAAACTACAACCATTTGCACTTTCTAGAAATAAACAAATTTGCTAGCATGGGCGAACAAATAATGTAGTGTCCATGTGGCCCATTTATTTTTTCCTAAAAGTTTACAACCCATTTGCACTTTCTCAAAATATACAATTTTGCTGGGCTGTTCTAATTATAATGTTGGATTGGGCACAGTAATGCTATCATAATAAAAACAGGGGCTGAGTATTTTGTTATAAATATATTTAAATAATAAGTGCTTTACTTACATTGGTCCTTAAATCTTACCAAGTTTTTGTACACAATCACCTGGATTTTCGTTGACCTTAAGTAAAAAAACAGGATTTTATTGTTAAATAATTATTTTTATAAGTTCAGAATACGTGGGATATATTTTTTCTTATATATGTAAGTATCTGTTAAATTTAGATGTATATAATATAGTTAGAATGGAAACATAAGTTGGACCTCACATTCTTATTCTTATATAGAAAAATAGAACAGACCTCTGCGTTTTCTTCAAAAAAATACATATGTTGGGTTTCAGATGTTTAAGAGAAAATAAAACCTAGGATGGGAGGGCCATAGGCCGGTCGATACATGACGGCCGTAAAAAAAGTACAAACCAGCATGTCATGGGTTGCACGTGTTAATAAAGAAAGCCTAGACTGGGCAGCCCACAACCCTGCTGATACTTGTTGGCCCACTGATAATTAATGATACCTACCAGCTCCCCGGTGACTAGCTTCATTGTAAATTTATATCCTTTAGTAACTACGTTGATGAACCTGTGGCCCCCAATATCAGTATAGCATTAGGAGGAAGTATTTTTTTTCAATGAGGCACTTGCTTGCGTACAGCCATGGACCTGGTGGGTCCCGACTGCCCGCCTCTCCACTTACAGTCCTCTCCAGATTCATCTCGGTTATTGAGCATGTCCACAACGGCAGACAGCGGCACTGTGGAAAGCGCACAAAGGCGGAGGACGACATCCAGTCCCTAGATGAGAATACACCGGAGCCGGGGAAGACATGCTAGAGTAGTGGTAGATGTTGTGCCCAATTTCTACTGAAAGTACTAGAGTATCCTAGTGGCCAAGGTCCACTCCCCAACCGCTGCTCCACCTATGGTCAATTCCACCTAATGCAGTGAAAATATTCATAAATTTTTGCCTCTGGCTCTGACATGTGGGTGCCCATTGTCATCTATGCACACCACCTCCAACACTCAACATTGTGTGGGCATTTTGAAAACAACATATCTTTTTTACTGTGCATCATATGAAGATGTGCTATGCATGAATGTTGATCAGCATGATGTTAACTGGCTGGTAGTTCCATTTTTTTACCATGAATAAAACTTCCAACATGATGTTATCCCTGTTGAAAAGGGTGTGTTAACATAAATGCTCTGCCTCTAAAACTTGTAGTTTCTTATCTGGAACTCAAACTTGTAGTTTCTTCTCTGAGAATCACATTATCTGCACTTTTATAAGAAACTACATTTTTAAAGTGCTAAAAATAGATATCTATAATTCATAAAATACTTCATATGCTCAATACTGCAAATCTTAAATTCAAAAGACATTCATATCTGAAAGTACTCACAAAATACACAACAGAAAACACAATTCAGAACCAGCAAATACTAACAACCCTAAGCTCCTCCTCAAACTATTTAGGGGGGGGGAGTCCCCTCCTATTACTCGGCGGCAGACAGCCGCCCCATGGTATGAGGTGAATGTCAAGGGAGAGGAAGGCGGGGAAGAGTCGTTGCGCCAACAGTTTTTCTCCTCTTGGAGTTGGGTTCGGTCGACGAAGACTCCACCGGCTCGCTCTGCAATGGCACCCTCACAAATGGCACCATGTAGATGCTCGATTCTTCAACCTCGGATGGATGCTCATCTTGGATCGATACTCCCACCACCGCGGCCTCATGATTGGATCAGGTGCATCTGTTTGCTCCATGGCCTAGAGGAGCAGCTCTATGTACTCCCACGCGACTCCCTCCGGGAGTATCGCCGCCTTTTTTCTCTTTTCCATGTCGGTGAGAAATACGTACTCCCCCAAGCTTAGGATTCTGGCCTAAGTTGGTTTAGGGCAACGGCTGGCCTGGCGGATATCCAAAGTTGTAGTTGGGGTTGTACTGAGCTGCGGCCACTACTGCTTGAAGGGATGTAGCGTGGAGGCGAGCAGCCTCCCCCCTCTCTCATACTTGTTTGCCTCCTCTCTAGTTATGAAGTATCTACGTTTTACTTGAAAGTTAAAGACGACAGGGGCGGGAAGTGTAATATAGAATATGTGCTCCCTGTCATAGATTAGTTGGTACAAGAGGGCCTATTTGCTCCTCTCAAGAAGCTGGTAACGAATCATAGCATCATTATCAAGGTAAGAGTGTGGTAATGCAACATAGTTTTCTCTTATGGTACCCTGAGATAAGTAGCTAACCGTGTGGCATAAATCCCACCAAAGAAATCTCCATCTTTAGCATTATTATGTAACCGCCTTGCAACAATAGCCCCCAAGTTATATCATTTATCACCAATTACTGCACTCTTGAGGACACTAAGATCTGGTGCACAAAGGTAGCTATGATCATGTTTACCATTAATGCATCTACCTATAAAGAGAGAAAAATAATGTATAGCAGGAAAGTGAATGCTCCCTATAGTATCTTGGGTTACATTTCTAGTTTCTCCCTGGTGATGCTAGCAAGGAACTTAGAATAATCAATTTTACGAGGCTCACTATGAATGCCACATTGCGGGATTTTACATATTTCATTAAAATCTTCAAGGTCCATTCCAAAAGATTTATCATAAAGATCAAATAAAATAGAATGAGTATTGCGCTTGGATGTAAACTCAAATCTCCGCACAAACAAATTAGTGAGGTGATAGTATTGACGGCACTTATCTGAAAGGAAGTCCTCAAGGCCGGCATTTTGCACGTATGCATTAAATTCCTCCTTGAAACCTACATGAACCATGAAATGATCTAACAGCCATTCACAAGGCTGCACTAGAGCTTCCCTCACGTATTGAGAGCCTTGGGGCTTTCTTCATCGAGGAACCCCCATTGGTATTTCTTCCTAAACATTTTTCTTCCTCTGAATAATTTCTAAAATTTTAGTAACCCAAAATAAAAGAGAACAAAACTCAATAAGATTGATAGCAACTACTCCCACAAGTGTCTAGAGGCTAAATCATGCAACAAAACTACTTTGGACCATATAAATTTGCCATGCAATCTCAAGAACAAGGTCACCACAGCAGCAAAAATTTGCAATAAATAAAGCACTAGAACAAACTAATTGGACCATTGGAGGAGTCACATACCGAAACAAATCCACGAAACAGTTTCCGAAATGGTGTTCTGAGCAAGGAGATCGGAAATGATAGCAAAATGAGCAAGAACATGGGTTTCAACAATGGTGGATTTTTTCTGGGGGAGGACAAAGTGAATGGGTGCTGGAATAAGTGGAGGGGACCCACGTTGGACCACAAGCCCACTAGGCATGCCCAGGGGGTGGGCACGCCCAGTGGGCAGTGCAAAAAATTCTAAAATATTTTAAAAAATCATACTAAATTTTTAGGGCATTTGGAGAACTTTTATTTCCTGGTCATTTTTTATTGCACAGATATTTCAAAATAATCGTATTTTTGCTTATTTGTTCTAAATAACTGAAAGTAAGAGGTGGGTACAAAGAGTTGTGTTTTACTAAACTCATCCATCCCATGCCAATCAAAAGGAATCCATTAACAAGGTTGATCAAGTCTTATTAACAAACTTCTTCTGAATGACAAGAAACCAAAGAATCTTTGTATAACACTAGGTTACCTCAATGGGGATATGCATGTCCCCAACAATAAGAATATCATATTTCTTTTTGACAGTAGGGAGAGGGAACTCAAAACCTCCAATAGTAAATGTTGAATTTTTTCAATAGAGTTCATACTATTCACTTGAGGATGTTTCTTCATAAAGTGTGTCGTATACTCATTACCATTAACATGAATAGTGACATTGCCTTTATTGCAATCAATAACAGCCCCTGCAGTATTCAAAAAGGGTCTACCAAGGATAATCGACATACTGTCATCCTTGGGTATATCAAGAATAACAAAGTCCGTTAAGATAGTAACATTTGCAACTACGATAGGCACATCCTCACAGATACCAATGGGTATAGAAGTTGATTTATCACCCATTTGCAAAGAGATTTCAGTTAGTGTCAACTTATTCAAATAAAATCTACGATATAAAGAGAAAGGCATAACACTAACACCGGCTCCAAGATCACATAAAGCAGTTTTAACATAATTTCTTTTAACTGAGCATAGTGTAGTTGGTATTCCTGGATCTCCTAGTTTCTTTGGCTTCCATCGTTAAATGTGTAATTAGCAAGCATGGTGGAAATTTTAGCCTCTGATATCTTTCTTTTATTTGTAACAATATCCTTCATATACTTAGCATAAGGAGACATTTTCAAAATATTAGTCAAACACATATGTAAAAAGACAGGTCTAAGCCTTTCAACAAAGCGCTCAAAGTACTCATCATCCCTTTTCTTATATGCTTTAGGAGGAAAGGGCATGGGTTTCTGAACCCTTGGTTCTCTTTATTTACCATGTTTCTTAACAATGAAGTCTCTCTTATCATATCTTTTATTCTTAGGTTGTGGGTTATCAAGATCAACAACATGTTCTATCTCCACATTATTATCATTACTAGTTTGAGAATCAACATGAACATCATCATTAACATTATCACTAGGTTCATGTTTATCACCAGATTGTGTTTCAACATCAAAAATAGAAATATTATTTGGATTCTCAGGCGTGTCTATAACAGGTTCACTAGAAGCATGCAAAGTCCTATCATCTTTCTTTTTCTTTTTGGAAGGAATAGGTGCATCACTATTAATTCTCTGGTTGTTCTACTCTCTTAGGATGGTCCTCAGGATACAAAGGTTCCTGAGTCATTTTACCTCCTCTAGTCATAACTCTAACATCATTATCATTGTTCTTAGAATTCAACTCATTCAACAAATCATTTTGTGCCTTGAGAACTTGTTCTACTTGAGTTTTTACCATAGAAGCATGTTTACTAATAATCTTGAGTTCATTAACAGTTCTACACATATACTCACCCAAGCAGTCAGGAATATAAGCATTACGTTTCAATTGTGTACTAACATAACATTGAAATTTTCTTGTTTGACAATAAAGTTATCAAATTCATCCAAGCATTGACTAACAGACTTATTATGAGGAATATCACCTTCATCAAATCTATAGAGAGAATTTACCTCTACTACCTGTGTCGGGTTATCAAGACCATATATTTCTTCAATAGGGGGTAAATTCTTAACATCTTCAACTTTAATACCTTTTTCTTTCATAGATTTCTTTGCCTCTTGCATATCTTTAGGACTAAAAAATAGAATACCTCTCTTCTTCGTAATTGGCTTAGGAGGTGATTCAGGAAGTGTCCAATCATTATCATTACTCAATATATTATTCAATAATACTTCAGCTTGTTCAACAATTTGTTCCCTGAAAACACAACTAGCACAACTATCTAGGTGGTCCCTAAAAGCATCGGTTACTCCATTATAAAAGATATCAAGTATTTCATTTTTCTTGAGAGGATGATCAAGAAAAGCATTAAGCAATTGGAGAAGCCTCCCCCAAGCTTGTGGGAGACTCTCTTCTTCAATTTGCGCAAAGTTAAATATTTCATGTAAAGCAGCTTATTTCTTATGAGCAGGAAATATTTTTCAGAGAAGTAATAGATCATATCCTGGGGACTACACACAGAGAATTAAACCATATCTTAGCATCACCCTTGAATTAGATAGAGTGGCTATATCATTTATTTTAGTAAGATGTGCCACAACAACTTCAGATTCATAACCATGGAAAGGATCAGATTCAATCAAAGTAATTAACTCGACATCCACAGAGAATTTTCATAATCCTTATCAATAACAAAGATAGGTGAATTAGCAAACTTAGGATCATATTGCATTCTAGCATTCGAAGATTTTTCTTTCCACTTGCATAGTAATTTCTTAAGATCATCTCTATCCTTACAAGCAATAAAGTCCCTAGATACCTCTCCATCCATAACATAACCCTCAGGTATAATAGACAATTCATATCTAGGAAAGCTAGGTTTAGTAGGTGTTTCAAAGTGTTCAGTTTCAATGATTTCATCAGTTTTAGAAATATCATCAGTTTTAGCATTCTCAATATATTTAACTCTAGCAACTTGTTCATCAAGAAATTTCACCCAATGGAGCAGTATTATCAAGCAAAATATCATCATAAGCATCATGCATAGCAGAAGTAGCATCATCAATTACATGCGACATATCAGAATCAATAGAAGGTTCAGTTGTCACAAGTTTACTCAAAACATAAGGTGAATCAAGTGCAGAGCTAGACAACAGTTCCTTACCTCCCCTCATAGTAGAGGACAAAATCTTGGTTTTTGGTATCTTTCAAATTCCTCCCTAGAAAAGATGCAGCAACGAATCATGCAGATCGCCGGTGGCGACTAGGCGAAGTTAGCCAGGTTAAAGGAGATTTCGATGACGGTGAGGGCCATGTGGCAATGTACGCGAAAGAGCGAGATAGCGGCGATGAGGGCGGTGATGTACTTCCTAGCGGCAGTCACGTCGCAGTCCTTCGAGTTCATTGAGTATCTCCTTTGGGTGATGGAGCAGATAGATTCACCCGAGGCGAAAGTCAGGCGGAGATGGTGGGCGTACAGGTCAAAGGTCGAGCATCCAGAGGATAACGAATCGATCGAGTACGGTGTGTCATTCAAGAGGGTGCAGTGCCAGCCGGAGCCACAGGAGTATTCATTCCTCCACCACAAGAGGAGGTCGGATGGCGCGATGTTGCTTCCCTGGTGTTCTACATGGCTCCCTCTCCGCACGCCTCATTTCAACAGCGATGGTAGGGTTTAAGGTAAGCTTCACACTAACCTAATCTTCCATCTGCTCATGCTTATAATCAGTGTGACAGCTAATGAAAATGATACAGGTAAATACTGGGTAGTACTCTGAGTACTACGCCAATTACCCTAAAATAGCTCTAGAGCCAAAACAAAGTTGTGACAATGTGTACAAATAAAGAAAAATTGATTGGTGCTTCTTTCACAAAAGAGTGCTCCCAAGAAAAGTGCCAACATAAGCTACTAGTATTTGATTAGAGGATTTGTTGTCGAGAAAGATCCGTCCATAGAGAGCGCAAGCCATCCCAATGGTGGTGGATGGCAATGATTAGATGGCGCATGGTTGGTGTCGGTAATTTTTACTTGGCACCTCGCACTCTGCATATATGCCGGTTCCATCCGTATATTTGTGCAGTTCCACCAAAATGCAGCTGAATAACCCTGTGTGCACAGATAATGAAAAAGTGTGATTACAGTATATTGGCACTAGTTGATGAAACATACACTAATAAATAGAAGAAACTTAATTTCTTAATGGGAAAATATTGCGATAGTATCACAGTATGCCATGCTGCGAGGGCAAGATGGGCCCTGCGACGCCTTATATGGTAGGCCTCATACTGGAAATCGACCCAATTCTCCCTGATACACCTTCTGCCGGTGATGAACATCAGTGTACAATGGAAGTACAAGGAGGGGCATTGAGACATTCCAATCTCTATTTTTGTGCAGATCAACTAAAATTAACCACCCAGTTTGCAGAAACACTTAAACATTAACAATGGGACTAGTTGATGAAACATATACTAACAAAGAGAAGCACTTTCTTTATCTACATTGGAAATGAAGTGATAGAGAGGACCCTAGCTCTATTTTAACTGTATTATTACTTCATTTTGTCAGTGGCACTAGGGTCGAGCATGTGGCAAGCGAGGTGTACCGTGCGTCACAAGGATGGAGGACAGGAGTGCTTAGACTTGGATGCTGAAGCTGGCTCTTTCTGTCCCTATCTTCCCCACTGATGTTTCTGTGGTAGATTTTGGTTTGTAATCCAAACTTGGTCGAGCTGGTGCTGCGTCCCCCTAGATGCCTAGCTTATGTGGCGAACTTGTCTCCTGCTAGTACTTAGTCCGTTCTAGTAGTAGTTGCATAACTGCCCGTTTACACAGAGATGTTGTCGGATAATGGTTCTCTATGGTTAGGTTTCTTTAATGAAATCAAAGAACACCCCCTCTCTTGATATATAAAAAATCAGTGGCACTAGTGGTGCCAAAACATTGCCTTAAATTCACAGTGCCACTAGATTAAGGTGCAAAATAATAATATTACTGCTTTATCATGGCAGTGCCAAAACAGTAGCACAAGAGCAGAGTCAACATGCAGGATCTTTGGAAAACGGTCGGACCAAAAAGGAACATACCTCGTGATGGGAACCATATCTACAGTCAACGCCATTGTAGAAGGGATGACACCAGTCACCAACATGGATGATTAAATTCATGGGACCTTTTTGTGCAGTTCACCTAAAATGAAGCAATGTTTACATCATGCAGTTAGCAAGTACTTGGTCCCATGAGCTAGCAGCTTCTTCTTCATTAGTTGCAATAAAATTTAGCAACATCAAGGTTTGTCGTGAAGCTCGTGGAATGTTCAACTATAATTTGGATATTATTTTGTGCAGTTCAATTAAGATCAAGCGTGAAATGTATATCTCTGTTTGCACAAAAAGGTGGAAAGGAGGGTGACTAACAAGTGATCAAACATACATCTACTCTTATAAAAAACTGAGTTGGTGATGATGGTGTGCCTGCCATCCTGCAATATAGACCGTCTGATCTATATCTGAGGGATAGAAAGCAAACTATGGGAATTTTGCAAAAAGATACCCGCACCCCTCTCCACATTTGCTGATAAGGCCTTCCCTCATGCATCTTTGTCTCCCACAAGATAAACACCTCGTATAAGTGCATCTTGATGTTCCGTGCAATGCATGGGTCTCTTGGTAGTCAAATGAAAAGAAGCATGTTCCTTATCTGAATGGCGATCCTACAAGGACAGTAGCAATTTCTAAAGCAGCGATATTGCTAGATATTGGTGTGAGCATTAGGATTAACTATGACAACTGTTTAGTACGACATTACTTTAATTGTGCCATTGCTTCATTTTACCAGCAACATTACATTAACAGCTGCTAAAGAGTTGGTATTTGGGCACGGGAGAGTAGGCGCACCAGGTCAGTTGCATTTCTACCAAAAAGAAGCAACTTGTCTTAATGGGAAATTTAGTAGGACATGAAAATTAGTGCCATTGATTCATATTACTGGAGGCATTACATTGAAAACAACATTGGTTTAACTTGTCCTTGCTTTAACAATGGGACTGCTACATTTTACCAGTGGGATTACATAAGAGGGGCTCTGGGCAACAAACATCCAAACATGATATCTGGGTTTGTCCCATTTTTGTTCGGTATAGCAACCTTATACTGTGTGTGTCAAGCAGATCTAGTGCTGGAGATACTCTATTGACTTGTCCCCCAGTCCCTACTTTCTTTCCTAACCAATAAATTGGTTTATATCGAGTTTGTACTGCGTTTCCCTTTATTTCCCTTTTAGACCAAGAGACCAGTTGGATAGCCAGTCTCTGCTAATTTTCGCCCTCATTATTTCCTCTTTCGACCAAGTCCAAGATATAGGTAACAAATATTCCCGCACCCCACCCCATTTCTTCCATGTTTGAACCAAGTAGTACCAGATTTGACTGCATGAAGTAGTACTACTAGATTCGACTGCATGGAGTAGTTTTACCGCTTAATGGTAAAACATTAGGTGGCTCTCGAATAGCCGATTGATCCTATCTACGAGGGCCCCTGAGAAATAGTAAAAGATACACATGTAGTGACGTGAGGAGCTAGGTGTTAGGGAACATAGTAATTTCAAAAATTTCCTACGTACACGCAAGATCATGGTGATGGCATAGCAACAAGAGGGGAGAGTGTTATCCACGTACCCTCGTAGACTGTAAGCGGAAGCGTTATGACAACGCGGTTGATGTAGTCGTACGTCTTCACGATCCGACCGATCCAAGTACCGAACGTACGGCACCTCCGAGTTCAACACATGTTCAGCTCGATGACGATCCCCGGGCTCTGATCCAGCAAAGCTTCGGGGATGAGTTCTGTTAGCACGACGGCGTGGTGACGATGATGATGTTCTACCGGCGCAGGGCTTCGCCTAAACTCCGCGATGATATGACCGAGGTGGAATATGGTGGAGGGGGGCACCACACACGGCTAAGGAACGATCCGTAGATCAACTTGTGTGTTATGGGGTGCCCCCCTGCCCCTGTATATAAAGGAGCAAGGGGAGGAGGGCCGGCCAAGGAGGAGGAGGAGGCGCGCCCAAGGGGGGAGTCCTACTCCCACCGGGAGTAGGACTCCTCCTTTCCTAGTAGGAGTAGGAGAGAAGGAAGGGGAAGAGAGAAGGGAAGGAAGGAGGGGGTGCGGCCCCTCCCCCTAGTCCAATTCGGACCAGGCCTTGGGGGGCGCGCGGCCTGCCCTAGGCAGCCCCTCTCTCTTTCCCGTATGGCCCAATAAGGCCCAATACTTCTCCCCGACGAATTCCTGTAACTCTCCGGTACTCCGATAAATACCCGAATCACTCAGAACCTTTCCGAAGTCCGAATATAGTCGTCCAATATATCGATCTTTATGTCTCGACCATTTCGAGACTCCTCGTCATGTCCCCGATCTCATCCGGGACTCGGAACTCGTTCGGTACATCAAAACTCATGAACTCATAATATAACTATCATCGAAACCTTAAGCGTGCGGACCCTACGAGTTCGAGAAATATGTAGACATGACCTAGAACTATTCTCGGTCAATAACCAATAGCGGAACCTGGATGCCCATATTGGCTCCTACATATTCTACGAAGATCTTTATCGGTCAAACCGCATAACAACATGCGTTGTTCCCTTTGTCATCGGTATGTTACTTGCCCGAGATTCGATTGTCGGTATCTAATACCTAGTTCAATCTCGTTACCGGCAAGTCTCTTTACTCGTTACGTAATGCATCATTCCATAACTAACTCATTAGCTACATTGCTTGCAAGGCTTATAGTGATGTGCATTACCGAGAGGGCCCAGAGATACCTCTCCGACAATCGGAGTGACAAAACCTAATCTCGAAATTCGCCAACCCAACATGTACCTTTGGAGACACCGGTAGTACTCCTTTATAATCACCCAGTTACGTTGTGACGTTTGGTAGCACCCAAAGTGTTCCTTCGGTAAACGGGAGTTGCATAATCTCATAGTTACAGGAACATGTATAAGTCATGAAGAAAGCAATAGAAACATACTAAACGATCAAGTGCTAAGCTAACGGAATGGGTCAAGTCAATCACATCATTCTCCCAATGATGTGACCCCGTTAATCAAATGACAACTCTTTTGTCCATGGCTAGGAAACATAACCATCTTTGATAAATGAGCTAGTCAAGTAGAGGCATACTAGTGACACTATGTTTGTCTATGTATTCACACATGTATTATGTTTCCGGTTAATACAGTTCTAGCATGAATAATAAACATTTATCATGATATAAGGAAATAAATAATAACTTTATTATTGCCTCTAGGGAATATTTCCTTCAGTTTCCCACTTGCACTAGAGTCAATAATCTAGTTCACATCATCATGTGATTTAACACCAATATTCATATCTGTATATGATTAACACCCATAGTTCACATCGTCATGTGATCAACACCCAAAGGGTTTACTAGAGTCAATAATCTAGTTCACATCGCTATGTGATTAATACCCAAAGAGTACTAAGGTATGATCATGTTTTGCTCGTGAGAGAAGTTTAGTCAACGGGTCTATCACATTCAGAGCCGTATGTATTTTGCAAACATTCTATGTCTTCAATGCTCTGCATGGAGCTACTCTAGCTTAATTGCTCCCACTTTCAATATGTATCCAGTTTGAGACTTAGAGTCATCTGGATTAGTGTAAAAGTTTGCACCGATGTAGCTTTTACAACGAACTCTTTTATCACCTCCATAATCGAGAAACATCTCCTTAGTCCTTACTAAGGATATTCTTGACCGCTGTCCAGTGATCTACTTATTAGATCAAAATTGTATTCCTTTGCCAAACTCAGAGCAAGGTATACAATATGTCTGGTTCACAACATAGCATACTTTATAGAACCTATGACTGAGGCATAGGGAATGACTTTTCATTCTCTTTCTATTTTCTGCCATGGTCGGGTCTTGAGTCTTACTCAACTTCACACCTTGCAACACAGGCATGAACTCCTTCTTTGACTGTTCCATTTTGAACTATTTCAAAAATTTATCAAGGTATGTATTCATTGAAAAATCTTATCAAGCGTCTTGATCTATCTATATAGATCTTGATGCTTAATGTGTAAGCAGCTTTACCGAGGTCTTTCTTTTAAAGAACTCCTTTCAAACACTCCTTTATGCTTTGCAGAATAATTCTACATTATTTCCGCTCAACAATATGTCATTCACATATACTTATCAGAAATGTTGTAGTGCTCCCACTCACTTTATTGTAAATACAGGCTTCACCATAAGTCTGTACAAAACAATATGCTTTGATCAACTTATCAAAGCATATATTCCAAGTCTGAGATGCTTGCACCAGTCCATAGATGGATTGCTAGAGCTTGCATATTTTGTTAGCACCTTTAGGATTGACAAAACCTTCTGGTTGCATCATATGTAACTCTTCTTTAATAAATCCATTAAGGAATGCAGTTTTGACATCCATTTGCCACATTTCATAAAATGTGGCAATTGCTAACATGATTCGGACAGACTTAAGCATCGTTACGAGTGAGAAAATCTCATCGTATTCAACACCTTGAACTTGTCGAAAACCTTTTGCAACAAGTCGAGCTTTGTAGATAGTAACACTACTATCAGTGTCCGTCTTCCTCTTGAAGATCCATTTATTTAACATGGCTTGCTGATCATTGAGCAAGTCAATCAAAGTCCATACTTTGTTCTCATACATGGATCATGTCTTAGATTTTATGGCCTCAAGCTATTTCGTGGAATCTGGGCTCATCATCGCTTCCTCATATTTCGTAAGTTCATCATGGTCTAGTAACATGACTTCCAGAACATGATTACCATACCACTCTGGTGCGGATCTTACTCTGGAAGACCTACAAGGTTTGGCAGCAACTTGATCTGAAGTTTCATGATCATCATCATTAACTTCCTCACTAATTGGTGTAGTAATCACTGGAACTGATTTCTGTGATGAACTACTTTCCAATAAGGGAGAAGGTACATTACCTCATCAAGTTCTACTTTCCTCCCACTCACTTCTTTCGAGAGAAACTTCTTCTCTAGAAAGGATCCATCTTAGCAACGAATAACTTGCCTTCGGATCTGTGATAGAAGGTGTACCCAATAGTTACCTTTGGGTATTCTATGAAGACGCACTTCTCCGATTTGGGTTCGAGCTTATCAGGTTGAAAACCTTTTTCATATAAGCATCGCAACTCCAAGCTTTAAGAAACGACAACTTAGGTTTACTGCTAAACCATAGTTCATACGGTGTCGTCTCAACGGATTTAGATGGTGCCCTATTAAACTTGAATGCAGCTGTCTCTAATGCATAACCCCAAAATGATAGTGGTAAACCGATAAGAGACATCATAGATCGCACCATATCTAGTAAAGTACGATTACGATGTTCGGACACACCATTACATTGTGGTGTTCCAGATGGCGTGAGCTATGAAACTATTCCACATTGTTTTAATTGAAGACCAAACTCGTAACTCAAATATTCGTCTCCGCGATCAGATCGTAGAAATTTTATTTTCTTGTTACGATGATTTTTCCACTTCACTCTGAAATTCTTTGAACCTTTCAATTATTTCAGACTTATGTTTCATCAAGTAGATATACCCATATCTGCTCAAATCATCTTCTGAAGGTCAGAAAATAACGATACTTGCCACGAGCATCAACACTCATTGGATCACATACATCGGTATGTATTATTTCCAACAAGTCAGTAGCTCATTCCATTGTTCCGGAGAACGGAGTTTTAGTCATCTTGCCCAAAAGGCACGGTTCGCAAGCATCAAATGATTCATAACCAAGTGATTCCAAAAATCCATCTTTATGGAGTTTCTTCATGCGCTTTACACCGATATGACCCAAACGGCAGTGCCACAAATAAGTTGCACTATCATTATTAAGTTTGCATCTTTTGTCATCAATATTGTTAATATGTGTATGACTACGATCGAGATCCAACAAACTATTTTCATTGGGTGTATGACCATCGAAGGTTTTATTCATGTAAACAGAATAACAATTTATTCTACATTTTATATGAATAATCGTGTCCCAGCAAACATGATCTAATCATATTTATGCTCAACGCAAACACCAAATAACATTTATTTAGGTTCTACACTAATCTCGAAAGTATAGGGAGTGTACGATGCTGATCATATCAATCTTGGAACTACTTCCAACACTCATCGTCACTTCACCTTCAACTAGTCTTTGTTTATTCTGTAACTCCTGTTTCGAGTTACTAATATTTAGCAACCGAACAAGTATCAAATACTCAGGGGCTACTATAAACACTAGTAAAGTACACATCAATAACATGTATATCAAATATACTCTTTGTTCACTTTGCCATCCTTCTTATCCACCAAATATTCAGGGCATTTCCGTTTCTAGTGACCATTTCCTTTGCAGTATAATCACTCAGTTTCAGGCTTTGGTCCAGCTTTGGGCTTCTTCACGGGACTGACAACTTGCTTGTCATTCTACTTGAAGTTCCCTTTCTTGAAACTAGTGATCTTGTCAACCATCAACACTTGATGCTCTTTCTTGATTTCTACCTTCGTCGATTTCAACATCACGAAGAGCTCGGGAATCGTTTTCGTCATCCCTTGCATACTTTAGTTCATCACAAAGTTCTACTAACTTGGTGATGGTGACTAGAGAACTCTATCAATCACTATCTTATCTGGAAGATTAACTCCCACTTGATTCAAGCGATTGTAGTACCCAGACAATCTGAGCACATGCTCACTAGTTGAGCGATTCTCCTCCATCTTTTAGCTATAGAACTTGTTGGAGACTTCATATCTCTCAACTCGGGTATTTGCTGGAAATATTAACTTCAATTCCTGGAACATCTCATATGGTCCATGACGTTCAAAACATCTTTGAAGTCCCGATTCTAAGCTGTTAAGCATGGTGCACTAAACTATCAAGTAGTCATCATATTGAGCTAGCCAAACGTTCATAACGTCTGCATCTGCTCCTGCAATAGATCTGTCACCTAGTGGTGCATTAAGGACATAATTCTTTTGTGCAGCAATGAGGATAAACCTCAGATCACGGATCCAATCCGCATTATTGCTACTAACATCTTTCAACTTAGTTTTCTCTAGGAACACATATAAAACATAGGGAAGCAACAACGCAAGCTATTGATCTACAACATAATTTGCAAAATACTACTAGGACTAAGTTCATGATAAATTAAAGTTCAATTAATCATATTACTTAAGAACTCCCACTTAGATAGACATCCCTCTAATCTTCCAAGTGATCACGTGATCCAAATCAACTAAACCATGTCCGATCATCACGTGAGATGGAGTAGTTTCAATGGTGAACATCACTATGTTGATCATATCTACAATATGATTCACGCTCGACCTTTCGGTCTCCGTGTTCTGAGGCCATATCTGTATATGCTAGGCTCGTCAAGTTTAACCTGAGTATTCCGCGTGTGCAACTGTTTTGCACCCGTTGTATTTGAACGTAGAGCCTATCACACCCGATCATCACGTGGTGTCTCAGCACGAAGAACTTTCGCAATGGTGCATACTCAGGGAGAACACTTCTTGATAATTAGTGAGAGATCATCTTAAAATGCTACCGTCAATCAAAGCAAGATAAGATGTATAACAGATAAACATCATATGCAATCAAAAATATGTGACATGATATGGCCATGATCATCTTGCGCCTTTGATCTCCATCTCCAAAGTACTGTCATGATCTCTATCATCACCGGCATGACACCATGATCTTCATCATCTTGATCTATATCAATGTGTCGTCACATGGTCGTCTCGCCAACTATTGCTCTTGTAACTATTGCTATCGTATAGCGATAAAGTAAAGCAATTATTTGGCACTTGCATCTTATGCAACAAAGAGACAACCATAGGGCTTCTGCCAGTTGCTGATAACTTCAACAAAACATGATCATCTCATACAACAACTTATATCTCATCACGTCTTGACCATATCACATCACAACATGCCCTGCAAAAACAAGTTAGACATTCTCTACTTTGTTGTTGCAAATTTTACGTGGCTGCTACGGGCTGAGCAACAACCGTTCTTACCTACGCATCAAAACCACAACGATAGTTCGTCAAGTTAGTGCTGTTTTAACCTTCGTAAGGACCGGGCGTAGCCACACTTGATTCAGCTAAAGTGAGAGAGATAGACACCCGCCAGCCACCTTTAAGCACAAGTGCTCGTAACGGTGAAACCAGTCTCGCGTAAGCGTACGCGTAATGTCGGTCCGGGCCGCTTCATCTCACAATACCGCCGAACCAAAGTATGACATGCTGGTAAGCAGTATGACTTGTATCGCCCACAACTCACTTGTGTTCTACTCGTGCATATGACATCAACGCATAAAACCTAGGCTCGGATGCCACTGTTGGGGAACGTAGTAATTTCAAAAATTTCCTATGTACACGCAAGATCATGGTGATGGCATAGCAACGAGAGGGGAGAGTGTTATCCACGTACCCTCGTAGACCGTAAGCGGAAGAGTTATGACAACGCGGTTGATGTAGTTGTATGTCTTCACGATCCGATCGATCCAAGTACCGAACGTACGGCACCTCCAAGTTCAGCACACGTTCAGCTCGATGACGATCCCCGGGCTCCGATCCAGCAAAGCTTCGGGGATGAGTTCTGTCAGCACGACGGCGTGGTGACGATGATGTTCTACCGGCACAGGGCTTCGCCTAAACTCCACGATGATATGACCGAGGTGGAATATGGTGGAGGGGGGCACCGCACACGGCTAAGGAACGATCCGTAGATCAACTTGTGTGTTATGGGGTGCCCCCTGCCCCTGTATATAAAGGAGCAAGGGGAGGAGGGCCGGCCAAGGAGGAGGAGGCGCGCCCAAGGGGGGAGTCCTACTCCCACCGGGAGTAGGACTCCTCCTTTCCTACTAGGAGTAGGAGAGAAGGAAGGGGAAGAGAGAAGGGAAGGAAGGAGGGGGTGCGGCTCCTCCCCCTAGTCCAATTCGGACTAGGCCTTGGGGGGGGGGGCGCGGCCTGCCCTAGGCAGCCCCTCTCTCTTTCCCGTATGGCCCAATAAGGCCCAATACTTCTCCCCGGCGAATTCCCGTAACTCTCCGGTACTCCGATAAATACCCAAATCACTTGGAACCTTTCCGAAGTCCGAATATAGTCGTCCAATATATCAATCTTTACGTCTCGACCATTTCGAGACTCCTCGTCATGTCCCCGATCTCATCCGGGACTCCGAACTCCTTTGGTACATCAAAACTCATAAACTCATAATATAACTATCATCGAAACCTTAAGCGTGCGGACCCTACGGGTTCGAGAAATATGTAGACATGACCTAGAACTATTCTCGGTCAATAACCAATAGCAGAACCTGGATGCCCATATTGGCTCCTACATATTCTATGAAGATCTTTATCGGTCAAACCGCATAACAACATACGTTGTTCCCTTTGTCACCGGTATGTTACTTGCCCAAGATTCGATCGTCGGTATCTAATACCTAGTTCAATCTCGTTACCGGCAAGTCTATTTACTCGTTACATAATGCATCATTCCATAACTAACTCATTAGCTACATTGCTTGCAAGGCTTATAGTGATGTGCATTACCGAGAGGGCCCAGAGATACCTCTCCGACAATCGGAGTGACAAAACCTAATCTCGAAATACGCCAACCCAACATGTACCTTTGGAGACACCTGTAGTACTCCTTTATAATCACCCAGTTACGTTGTGACGTTTGGTAGCACCCAAAGTGTTCCTCCGGTAAACGGGAGTTGCATAATCTCATAGTTACAGGAACATGTATAAGTCATGAAGAAAGCAATAGCAACATACTAAACGATCAAGTGCTACGCTAACGGAATGGGTCAAGTCAATCACATCATTCTCCCAATGATGTGACCCCGTTAATCAAATGACAACTCTTTTGTCCATGGCTAGGAAACATAACCATCTTTGATAAACGAGCTAGTCAAGTAGAGGCATACTAGTGACACTATGTTTGTCTATGTATTCACACATTTATTATGTTTCCGGTTAATACAATTCTAGCATGAATAATAAACATTTATCATGATATAAGGAAATAAATAATAACTTTATTATTGCCTCTAGGGCATATTTCCTTCACTAGGGCACTAGAGCAAGGCCAGTTTCGAAGGAAGTTATACCTAAGGGTCGCCGAGATGTCGCTAGGTGGGCGGCGGGAGGCTGGATCTACCCACACTATGGCAGCAAGCAAGAAGGGGTCGGAGGCCCTCCCTAGACGGCACTGCGTGGGAGAGAACGGCAAGGCACGTTGATCGGGATGTGCCAACAGTGGGTAAGAGCCATTGTCAGTGTCAAAACCGGCGGATCTCGGGTAGGGGGTCCCTAACTGTGCGTCTAAGGCTAATGGTAACAGGAGGCAGGGGACACGATGTTTTACCCAGGTTCGGGCCCTCTCGATGGAGGTAATACCCTACTTCCTGCTTGATTGATCTTGATGATATGAGTATTACAAGAGTAGATCTATCACGAGATCGTAGAGGCTAAACCCTAGAAGCTAGCCTATGATTCTGATTGTTGTTGTCCTACGGACTAAACCCTCCGGTTTATATAGACACCGGAGGAGGTTAGGGTTACACAGATTCGGTTACAAAGAAGGAGATCTAACATCCGGATCGCCAAGCTTGTCCTCCACACAAAGGAGAGTCCCATCCGGACACAGGACGAAGTCTTGAGTCTTGTATCTTCACGGTCAAACAGTCCAGCCAAAGGATATAGTCCGGTTGTCCGGATACCCCCTTATCCAGGACTCCCTCAGTAGCCCTGGAATCAGGCTTCAATGGCGATGAGTCCGGTGTGTAGATTGTCTTCGGCATTGCAAGGCGGGTTCCATCTCCAAATACTCCAAAGTAGATTAAGGATCGTGTCTGGCTCTGTAAGATAATTTCCGCACGCCACCGTAGAGAGCATAACACTTTACAAATATAATCTGCTGACAATTTTTCACGGTGTGCCCTTACGTCGCGGCCTAGCTTAATATAAATCGGTTTTTCCCGGCCTGCCGCGACAGGCACTGCAAGGCGATTTTATTGGGGACGCCTCGTTGAAGCAGAGATCGTGTTCCCCTTATTGCGGGATCCCCATCAATACGGGCGCGGGCAACCCCACTACGCCTGTTGGTATGACTCCGTGTTTTTAGGCAAGTCCCAAGTGGTTACGCTGAGGATGCTTGATATTCACCCCCTTTATAGAGGGGCCGAGGCCTATCCCTCTTTCCTACCACGCTTGCGCCTTTCCGCGTCTCGAGCTCCAACATGCGAATCCCAAGCTTAGGCACTTAGGATCTTCAATCATGTCCGGATCCAACCTTCCAGGCCAGTGGGTGGCCTCCTCTGTCACAGAGGAGATTGCGAAGCTTAGGGAGGTCAGATATCTGACCGCTGACATCAAGCACATGCTTCCTGCTCCATGGCAGGTCATCCCTACTCCCGAGCCCAACGAGAGCGTCGTATTTGTTTCTCACTTCCTCTGTGGCTTAGGCTTCACCCTCGATCCCTTTGTGAGAGGGCTCATGTTCTATTACGGGCTAGATTTTCATGATCTAGCTCCAAACTCCATCCATCACATCTCGTTGTTTATCGTCGTGTGCGAAGCCTTTCTCCACATCACCCTGCACTTCGGCTTATGGCTCAAGACCTTCAATGTAAAGCCGAAGGTGATCGAGGGGCGACACGTGGAGTGCGGAGGCGCTGCAATAAGTAGAAACGCCGGTGCCCCATGGCCAGAGGGATTCTTCCCGGAGGTGTCCGATCTATGGCAGCGGAGGTGGTTCTACGTCATGGCTCCCTGAGGCACAAAGTGGGTGGCTGCCCCTGACTTCCGCTCGGGCCCTCCGCCTCAACTGGCATCATGGGCCAACGTGGGACTGGATTGGGGGCCTGCTAATGGCGTACCGACATTAGAGAGCCACATTCTGGAGCTTCTTGAGAGGGACATCAGTCGTGTCAGCGTAATTCAGGTAATGCTAGTCCGACGGATCTTGCCGTGCAAACTTCGGCCTCTCCGGATGTAGGAGTTCAATCAGGAAGGTTCGCGAACTATTCAGCACTTCTTCGGCATGACACTCGAAGGGATGTGTAGGTTATTCTTCGGACCACAAGTAAAGTGTCCGGACACCATCGAGGATGCGGGCCTGAGCTGCAACCGCCCAGATACCCAAGTAAGTAACCTGGAAACCGAACACTTCGCTTATATTTATCACAACATCATTCTGAAAACCATCCGCGGCCAGGATTGGCTCAGCAAGTTGGAGAGGATCAGGTGTCCGGCACCGCTTTCCGAGGGCTCGCCTAGTCCTACAATAGCCAGGATGCTTAGTTGTGTGCTAAGTCAAGTGCCCTAGGGGAAAGACGAAGGGAAGAACACAGAAGCAGAGCTTCACACATCTTACATCCAAACCGGGGGAATTACTATCTCCATGAAGGAGGATAGTCGAGGAGGGGAATCTACGGTCTCCTCCCCCTGCGGGAAGAAAAGGGCCGCCTCCGAAGACTTGGAGACGGAGGAGCCTAGACAAGGGAAGAAAACTTCACCAGGGGGCCCTGCCCCGAAGGGCGTCCTCACCGTGCCATGCCCGCAAACGGGCCGGCCCTCCGTCGAGCTGTAAGTTAATCGTAAATACAAAGCTACTGCTTCCTCCTCCAAGAAAAATAACCAGGATCCATCCTTTGCAGTTCGGCTAGTAGCTCTTCTCAACAGAGTTCGTGTTTGGGGGATCTTCTTCCGGAGATGATGGAGAGTGAAACCCCACCTGCCTCTCCGCCTCATGGGGCGGGCGACCCCGATGTGTCATCACGGAGGAGTCCAGATTTGCCGAGGCCAGAAGCTAATACTTTGGCCGCCCTGAGCCTGGAGTGTTCGGCTCCAACGGGGGGCAATAAGAAGGGTCCGGCATAGTCTGGCGACCGTCCGGACACGCTAACGGGCCTTCCAGAGCAAGCTACTCTCTCGGAGGATCACCGTTCGTTAATGCGCATGGTGCTTGAGAAGATTTCATCCGCCACAAGCGGGTTGAATGAGGCTTTTATGAGCCTACTCAAAGGCTTTGAGGTACATAATGAAATGCGTAATTATTTGGTTATAGCGCACGCGCTAGGTGTGCTCCATATAGACAGTAGCCCCTGAGACTCTGGTTGCCAACCCTAAGTGGCAAATGGAGGATCACACTCTTAAGTAATAATCGCACTGCATTCATGCGCAGGTGGCGAAGGGTCTGGCGGCAGACCGGACCGCTGAAGTCGCCGAACTGAGGCGACAGATTGAAGTTGTGGACGCTGACATTACGTTTGTGAACGAGCGGCTTAACGAGTCACAGAGTATGTGCTCTGTTTTCCTTATTTTTATAGGAAATATTAAGAGGAGCATAATGTTAATGTGATATGCTTCGACTACAGGCGGAGCTGCTGCCGTGGAGGCCCTGAGGGCGGAGCTTGCCCTAGCCAAGGAACAAGCCCGGGCTAGCAATGCGGCTGCCCTAAAGGCAGCCGAAGATTTGAGAGCCGAACAGGCTGCTCATCGCCGAAGAGAACATAAAATAGCCGAGATGGCCGTGGAGCTGAGAAACGCCGCCGGTTGGTATGAGCTCCTTGAAAAGGAGAATCAGTCAAAGTCGGCTGACCTGAAGAAGGCCCTTGATGCGGCCAAGGAGACGCGTTCCGAAATTAGGGATGCATGGGAGGATCTTCGACAGGCCGGAGAAATCGCGGGTGGAAGCCCCTATTTGCTGCGGATGAAGTTCTTAGATCCAAAGTACGCTCCTCTGGATCGGTGCTGGAGCGCTGCAGACGCGTATGCGGAATTGGCAAAAAGTACAGCTGATGCGACCAAGTTTTTCAAGGATCAAAAAGATAGTAAAGTAGAAAGGATGTTTTGGTCGCAATTCAGTGCTCCAACGCGCCCGTTGCCATTGAGTGAAAGGATGGCCGCTGTGGCCAAGCTCCATAGGTTGTCCGGTCCTGCAATGAGGTCTGTAATAGACCATCTATGGCCGAAGGGGACGAAGCCGGAAAGTTATTCTGGTTTAGTGCAACAATTCCTTGGCGCCGTATCACGAATCAATGCCATGAAGAGGTCGGCGTGCATAGAGGGTGCGCGGATGGCTTTTGCCCATGTTAAAACATATTGGGCAGATATGGAGGCCACCAACATTGCAACCCGGAATCCGGCGGGAAGCCAGGATCCAGTCGAGCACTACTTGGAGCAGGTAACAAAAGGTGCTCGTTTATTTGAGGCTCAGTGCTCGAAGAGTGTCATGTTCGAGTGACAAATCGTTCCGTTGTAAAAACAATTGTATTTTAATTCTAGAGGCTATGTTTATACTTTCGCCTGAAAGTGTTATCGTGCCTCCTGTGCGGCCATTGATGTATATAGAACCTGAAAGTTAGCAGTCGTTGGCTTCAGCCCCCATGCATATAATGCGGGGGTGTTCGCATAAATGTGCGTAATCACACTTGATCCAACATCTTGGTCCATTAAGGAGGTGATCGCACGTCGAACTAGGCAACCGGACTATATAGCTTTAACACTTTCACTTAGCCATAGGAGTTTGATAGTGGGGCTACTATGTAGCCCCTGGTACCTTCATGTGCATCCGGATACGGGCGCGTGTGTACATGACCGGGAAATGGCCCTTCGTTAATGCGGAGGAATCCTAAAGATTCTGATGAGTCCTCGAGTGGTTGACCAGTCTCTCGCTATATCAGGACAGTCAGTTTTCGGCTTTCTCTACTGAGGTGCTCTTCCGGAATAACCAGAGCACAATCACAGTAGTTCTTCTTTGGCCGCCTTAGCTGATAGAAGCGGAACATAAGGCAGCAAACCCAGGAGCCGGGCAAACCCAACATTTGACCAAAGACATGATTCGGAGCTGATGCATATAGGGCCAAACTCGCGACGCCGAACACTCCCGAGGGTATTCGGACTTTATAACATATACTGGGCCGAGTAGCACCCTTGATTATGAACCCTGTATTTCCAGGTACATGCGGTAATCTGTCGTGGTGAAATGCCAATAACACCAGTTTCCCCTGTGGGTGTATTGAGTGCCCATGGGATGTCAAGCAACAAGAGACAATAAAGAAGGTTTACACAGGGGCTTAATCTAAAGAGAAACCTTTGAGCGGCGCCCTGCTGCACGTCTGCGCCTATGTCTCCATTGTGCCATGTCCTGGTAGGGTGTTGCACGAATGGTGTCTGTAAAAAGGAAAACCCATGTAAAAGAGTATGGCATAAGCGTGCGAAGAGTTGGTTATTATCAATGGATAGTAGAAGTGTAAGACATTGGCCTATTAATAAGGTCAAGCCAAAAGGTGGGCTTTATTGCATGTTTGCAGCCCCTGATGCCCTCTATGAGATTATGTGTATAGCACCCAGCTCAGGTTTATCTGGGCTGTTACCGATGGTGGTGCGCCGGACTCGTCTAACCGTGTCCGTGGTCTTAACGACCAATCATGCGTTTTGATAGGAGAGGCCGCTTAGGGTCCGGCTACTAGAGCCGCCACATACTCTTCCGCACATAAGGAACGCTCTGTATTTTCGCTAACGGTGATGACGCCACGTGGACCGGACATCTTGAGTTTAAGATAGGCGTAGTGCGGTACTGCATTGAAGCGAGCGAAGGCCGTTCGTCCGAGCAATGCATGATAACCACTTCAGAGGGGAGCGATGGTGAAGAGTAATTCTTCGCTTCTGAAGTTGTCTGGAGAGCCGAATGTCACCTCTAATACGAGGGTGCCCCTGCAGCGGGCCTCAACGCCTGGTATCACCCCTTCAAAGGTGGTGTTACTTTGGCTGATTCTGGATGGGTCTATCCCCATCCTGCAGATAGTGTCCGGATATATTAGATTGAGACTACTGCCTCCGTCCATGAGGACACGAGTGAGATGGTATCCATCGATTATTGGGTCGAGCACCAAGGCAGCCGATCCTCCATGCCGCATACTAGTCGGGTGGTCCCTGTGATCAAAGGTGATCGGGCAGGCCGACCAGGGGTTGAGTTTGGGGGCGACGGGCTCTATAGCGTATGCGTCTCTGAGCGCGCGTTTGTGCCTTCTCTTGGGTATGTGAGTCACGTAGATCATATTTACTATTTTTACCTCTGGTGGGAATTTTTTCTGTCCCCTAGTGTTCGGCTGGCGAGGCTCATCCTCGTCTTCACTTGGTGTTTCCCTTTCCTTGTGTTTGGCGTTTAACTTACCCGGCCTGCTTAAAGACCCAGCATTCTCTGTGAGTGTGGTTCGCAGGTTTTTCGGGGGTGCCATGAATTTGGCACAATCTGTCCATGACTTTGTTCAGGCTGATCGATCCCTCTTTGCGGCCTTTAGATGGCTTCTTTTTTTGACCGGGTCGAGAGCCCCTGAATTCGGCGTTAACCGCCATGTTGTCCGGAATTTCTTCCTTGTTTCGACGCTTGTTTTTGTTGCGCCGTGGCTTCCTGTTGCCATCCCTAATTTTGGATGTGCCCGGGTCGCTAGTGCCTCTACGGGCCAACCAGCTGTCTTCACCCGCGCAAAAGCGGGTCATAAGGCTTGTTAAGGCTGCCATTGTCATCAATTTTTCTTGGCCGAGGTGTTTGGCGAGCCACTCATCTCGGATACTGTGCTTGAAGGCCGCTACGGCTTCAGCATCTGGGCAATCGACAATTTGATTCTTCTTAGTGAGAAATCTGTTCCAAAGCTTACATGTGGACTCTCCCGGCTGTTGTATTATGTGACTTAAATCGTCAGTGTCCGAAGGTCGGACATAGGTCCCTTGGAAATTGGCCCTGAAAGCGTCCTCAAGTTCTTCCCAACTTCCGATTGAATTTTTGGGGAGGCTTTTTAACCAGTGTCGAGCTGGCCCCTTCAACTTGAGGGGAAGGTATTTGATGGCATGGAGGTCGTCCCCACGAGCCATGTGGATATGAAGGATAAAATCCTCAATCCAGACCCCAGGGTCTGTCGTTCCGTCATATGCCTCTATGTTCACGGGTTAATCCTTGTGGAAATTCGTGATCCAGTACCTCTTCGGTGAAGCACAGAAGGTGCACAGCCCCTCTGTATCTGGACATGTTGTGGCATGCTGTTGACTGTTGTTGTGTCCGGTGTTGATTCCGAACTGCTATTCGATCAGTCTGATCGTCTTGGTGACCGTAATACTGTGCCGGAGCCTGTCCTCTAGATCCATAGATGGACCTGGTCGCGCCGGCCTTTTTGTCCAGGAGCTCATGTAAATCGTGCGCGGCGTCAGTAGCTGCTCTATTGTGGTCATGAAGTGGTTGGTCCGACCTACTGGCCGTATTGTTCTTCGGCAGAATGGCCTCATCATCGAATTCTGGCAGCAGCTTGCGCTTTGGGTAGCTCTTTGTGTGGGGATCGTCGCCATATTTTTCTTCAGTGTCTAGCACTTTATTCCATCTGCGGTTGAGCGTTTCCTGCACGGCCTTAAGCCTTTGCTTCTGCTTCTTTAGGGTTCTCGCAATGGCCATAAGCCTTCTGTGGAGGTTATCTCGTTCCAAACGTTTTTCCGGGATGATGAATGCATCATCGTCCGGACTGTGCTCTTCTCCCGAGGCAGGTTGATGAGTTCAGTCCTCGGGATCGCTGTGATCGGCCGTCGGGTTGTGTTCGGCGTGACCTGGCTCATCCTGCTCCATCGCTGGGTCCAAATGGTCGTTGTTGCCTTTGGAGTTGACTGGGGTGCCGACTTTGTTGGGGAACGTAGCAGAAATTCAAAATTTTCCTACGTGTCACCAAGATCTATCTATGGAGAGACCAGAAACGAGTAGAAAGAGAGTGCATCTACATACCCTTGTAGATCGCTAAGCGGAAGCGTTCAAGTGAACTGGGTTGAAGGAGTCGTTCTCGTCGTGATTCAAATCACCGATGATCAAGTGCCGAACGCACGGCACCTTCGCGTTCAACACACGTACAGCCCGGTGACGTCTCCCACGCCTTGATCCAGCAAGGAGAGAGGGAGAGGTTGAGGAAGACTCCATCCAACAGCAGCACAACGGCGTGGTGGTGGTGGAGGAGCGTGGCAATCCTGCAGGGCTTCGCCAAGCACCGCGGGAGAGGAGGAAGACTTGGGAGAGGGGAAGGGCTGCGCCAGAACTTCGTGTGTAGCTCCCATGCATCTCCCCACTATATATAGGGGTGGAGGGGCTGGTTTCTTGCCCTCCAAGTCCATTGGGGCGTTGGCCAAGGTGGGAGGAAAGAAATCCCATCATTTCCTTCCCCACCGATTGTTATCCCCCCTTTTTAGGGATCTTGATCTTATCCCTTCGGGATATGATCTTATTCCTTCTAAGGGGGGATCTTGGTGCGCCTTGACCAGGGGTGTGGGGCCTTGCCCCCACTACCCACGTTCATGTGGGTCCCCCCATGCAGGTGGGCCCCACTCCGGAACCTTCTAGAACCTTCCCGGTACAATACCGAAAAATCCCGAACATTTTCCGGTGGCCAAAATAGGACTTCCCATATATAAATCTTTACCTCCGGACCATTCCGGAACTCCTCGTGACGTCCGGGATCTCATCCGGGACTCCGAACAACATTCGGTAACCGCATACAAACTTCCTTTATAACCCTAGCGTCATCGAACCTTAAGTGTGTAGACCCTACGGGTTCGGGAGACATGCAGACATGACCGAGACGTTCTCCGGTCAATAACCAACAGCGGGATCTGGATACCCATGAAGGATCCCACATGTTCCACGATGATCTCATCGGATGAACCACGATGTCAAGGACTTAATCAATCCCGTATTCAATTCCCTTTGTCTATCGGTATGTTACTTGCCCGAGATTCGATCGTCGGTATCCAATACCTTGTTCAATCTCGTTACCGGCAAGTCACTTTACTCGTTCTGTAACACATCATCCCGTGATCAACTCCTTGGTCACATTGCGCATATGATGATGTCCTACCGAGTGGGCCCAGAGATACCTCTCCGTTTACACGGAGTGATAAATCCCAGTCTCGATCCGCATAAAACAATAGATACTTTCGGAGATACCTGTAGTGCACCTTTATAGTCACCCAATTACGTTGTGACGTTTGATACACCCAAAGCACTCCTACGGTATCCAGGAGTTACACGCTCTCATGGTCGAAGGAAGAGATACTTGACATTGGCAAAGCTCTAGCAAATGAACTACACGATCTTTTGTGCTAGTCTTAGGATTGGGTCTTGTCCATCACATCATTCTCCTAATGATGTGATCGCGTTATCAACGACATCCAATGTCCATAGCCAGGAAACCATGACTATCTGTTGGTCACAACGAGCTAGTCAACTAGAGGCTCACTAGGGACATATTGTGGTCTATGTATTCACACGTGTATTACGATTTCTGGATAATACAGTTATAGCATGAATAAAAGACAATTATCATGAACAAGGAAATATAATAATAATACTTTTATTATTGCCTCTAGGGCATATTTCCAACAGTCTCCCACTTGCACTAGAGTCAATAATCTAGTTCACATCACCATGTGATTAACACTCACAGGTCACATCGCCATGTGACTAATACCCAAGAGTTTACTAGAGTCAGTAGTCTAGTTCACATCACTATGTGATTAACACTCAATGAGTTTTATGTTTGATCATGTTGCTTGTGAGAGAGGTTTTAGTCAACGGGTCTGAACCTTTCAGATCCGTGTGTGCTTTACAAATCTCTATGTCATCTCCTAGATGCAGCTACCACACTCTATTTGGAGCTATTCCAAACAACTGTTCTACTTGGAGCTATTCTAAATTATTGCTCCTTTATATGTATCCGGTCTCTCTACTCAGAGCTATCCGGATAGGTGTCAAGCTTGCATCGTCGTAACCTTTACGACGAACTCTTTTACCACCTCCATAATCGAGAAAATTCCTTAGTCCACTAGTTACTAAGGATAACTTTGACCGCTGTCCTGTGAGCCATTCTTGGATCACTCTTGTACCCCTTGACTGACTCATGGCAAGGCACACTTCAGGTGCGGTACACATCATAGCATACTGAAGAGCCTACGTCTTAAGCATAGGGGACGACCTTTGTCCTTTCTCTCTATTCTGCCGTGGTCGAGCTTTAAGTCTTAACTTCGTACCTTACAACTCAGGCAAGAACTCCTTCTTTGACTGGTCCATCTTGAACACCTTCAAGATCATGTCAAGGTATGTGCTCATTTGAAAGTATTATTAAGCATTTTGATCTATCCTTATAGATCTTGATGCTCAATGTTCAAGTAGCTTAATCCAGGCTTTCCATTGAAAAACACTTTCAAAATAACCCTATATGCTTTCCAAAAATTCTACGTCATTTCTGATCAACAATATGTCAACAACATATACTCATCAGAAATTCTATAGTGCTCCCACTCACTTCTTTGGAAATACAAGTTTCTCATAAACTTTGTACAAACCCAAATTTTTTTGATCATCCTCAAAGCATACATTCCAACTCCGAGATGCTCACTCCAGTCCTTAGAAGGATTGCTGGAGCTTTGCATACTTATTAGCATCTTTCGGGATTGACAAAACCTTCTGGTTGTATCACATACAACCTTTCCTCATTAAAATCGTCGGGGAAACAATGTTTTGACATCCTATCTGCAAGATTTCATAAATAATGCAGTAATCGCTAATATAATTCCAGCAGACTCTTAGCATCGCTACGAGTGAGAAAATCTCATCGTAGTCAACTCCTTGAACTTGTCGGAAAACATCTTAACGACAAGTCGAGCTTTCTTAATGGTGACATTTACCATGATTGTCCGTCTTCCTTTTGAAATCCATCTGTACTCATTAGCCTTACGACCATCGAGCCGTTCTGCCAAAGTCTACACTTTGTTTTCATACATGGATCCTCTCTCGGATTTTATGGCCTCAAGCCATTTATCGGAATCCGGGCCCACCATTGCTTCTCCATAGCTCGTAGGTTCATTGTTGTCTAGCAACATGACCTTCAAGACAGGATTACGTACCACTCTGAAGTAGTACGCATCCTTGTCATCCTACGAGGTTTGGGAGTGACTTGATCCGAAGTTTCATGATCAATATCATAAGCTTCCACTTCAATTGGTGTAGGTGCCACAGGAACAACTCCCTGTGCCCTGTCACACACTAGTTGAAGAGACGGTTCAATAACCTCATCAAGTCTCCACCATCCTCCCACTCAATTCTTTCGAGAGAAACTTTTCCTCGAGAAAGGACCCGATTCTAGAAACAATCCATATTGCTTTCGGATCTGAATTAGGAGGTATACCCAACTGTTTTGGGTTTCCTATGAAGATGCATTTTATCCGCTTTGGGTTCGAGCTTATCAACCTGAAACTTTTTCATATAAGTGTCACAGCCCCAAACTTTTAAGAAACGACAACTTAGGTTTCTCTAAACCATAATTCATACGGTGTCATCTCAACAGAATTACATGGTGCCCTATTTAAAGTGAATGTGGTTGTCTCTAATGCCTAACCCATGAACGATAGTGGTAATTCGATAAGAGACATCATGGTATGCATCATATCCAATAGGGTGCAGTTATGATGTTCGAACACACCATCACACTATGGTGTTCCAGGCGGTATTAATTGCGAAACAATTTCCACAATGTCTTAATTGTGTGCCAAAACTCGTAACTCAGATACTCATCTCTATGATCTTATCATAGACATTTTATCCTCTTGTCACGATGATCTTCAACTTTACTCTGAAATTACTTGAACCATTCAATAATTCAGACTTGTGTTTCATCAAGTAAATATATTCAACATCTACTTGAATCATCTGTGAAGTAAGAACATAATTATATTCACTGCATGCCTCAGCACTCATTGGACTACACACATCAAAATGTGTTACTTCCAACAAGTTGCTATCTTGTTCCATCTTACTGAAACCGAGGCTTTTCAGTCATCTTGCCCATGTGGTATGATTTGCATATCTCAAGTGATTCAAAATCAAGTGAGTTCAAATGGTCCATTTGCATGGAGTTTCTTCATGCATATATACCAATAGACATGGTTCGCATGTCTCAAACTTTTCAAAAATGAGTGAGTCCAAAGATCCATCAACATGGAGCTTCTTCATGCATTTTATACCGATATGACTTACGTGGCAGTGCCACAAATAGGTGGTACTATCATTACTATCTTTTGGCATGAACATGTGTATCACTATGATCGAGATTTCAATGAACCATTCATTTTAGGTGCAAGACCATTGAAGGTATTATTCAAATAAATAGAGTAACCATTATTCTCTTTAAATGAATAACTGTATTGCGATAGACATAATCCAATCATGTCTATGCTCAACGCAAACACCAAATCTCGATGGTAGAGGGAGCGTGCGATGCTTGATCATATCAACATTGGAAACACTTCCAACACATATCGTCAGCTCACCTTTAGCTAGTCTCCGTTTATTCCGTAGCTCTTTATTTCGAGTTACTAACACTTAGCAACCGAACCGGTATCTTATACCCTGGTGCTACTAGGAGTACTAGTAAAGTACACATTAGCATAATGTATATCCAATATACTTCTATCGACCTTGCCAGCCTTCTCATCTACCAAGTATCTAGGGTAGTTCTGCTCCAGTGGCTGTTCCCCTTATTACAGAAGCACTTAGTCTCGGGTTTGGGTTCAACCTTGGGTTTCTTCACTAGAGCAGCAACTGATTTGCCGTTTCATGAAGTATCCCTTCTTGCCCTTGCCCTTCTTGAAACTAGTGGTTTCACCAACCATCAACAATTGATGCTCCTTCTTGATTTCTACTTTAGCAGTGTCAAACATCGCGAATACCTCAAGGATCATCATATCTATCCCTGATATGTTATAGTTTATCACGAAGCTCTAGCAGCTTGGTGGCAATGACTTTGGGGAAACATCACTATCTCATCTGGAAGATTAACTCCCACTTGATTCAAGTGATTGTTGCACTCAGACAATCTGAGCACAAGCTCAACGATTGAGCTTTTCTCCCTTAGTTTGCAGGCTAAGAAAATTGCCGGAGGTCTCATACCTCTTGACGTGGGCACGAGCCTGAAATCCCAATTTCAGCCCTCGAAACATCTCATATGTTCCGCGACGTTTCGAAAATGTCTTTGGTGCCTCTACTTAAACCATTTAACTGAACTATCACGTAGTTATCAAAACGTGTATGTTCGATGTTCGAAACATCCACAAACGACGTTTGGGGTTCAGCACACTGAGCAGTGCATTAAGGACATAAGCGTTCTACTGTCCGCATAATCGCTACTATCAACTTTCAACTATATTTTCTCTAGGAACATATCTAAAACAGTAGAACTAAAGCGCGAGCTACGACATAATTTGCAAAAGGTCTTTTGACTATGTTCAGGATAATTAAGTTCATCTTATGAACTCCCACTCAGATAGACATCCCTCTGGTCATCTAAGTGATTACATGATCCAAGTCAACTAGGCCGTGTCCGATCATCACGTGAGACGGACTAGTCATCATCGCTGAACATCTTCATGTTGATCGTATCTACCATACGACTCATGCTCGACCTTTCGGTCTCCGTGTTCCGAGGCCATGTCTGCACATGCTAGGCTCGTCAAGTTAACCCTAAGTGTTTTCGCTGTGTAAAACTGTCTTACACCCGTTGTATGTGAATGTAAGAATCCATCACACCCGATCATCACGTGGTGCTTAGAAGCGACGAACTGTAGCAACGGTGCACAGTTAGGGGAGAACACTTCTTGAAATTTTGTAAGGGATCATCTTATTTACTACCGTCGTCCTAAGCAAACAAGATGCATAAACATGATAAACATCACATGCAATCAAATAGTGACATGATATGGCCAATATCATTTTGCTCCTTTTGATCTTCATCTTCGGGGCTCCATGATCATCATCGTCACCGGCACGACACCATGATCTCCATCATCGTGATCTCCATCATCGTGTCTTCATGAAGTTGTCACGCCAACGACTACTTCTACTTCTATGACTAACGCGTTTAGCAATAAAGTAAAGTAGTTTACATGGCGTTCTTCAATGACACGCAGGTCATACAATAAATAAAGACAACTCCTATGGCTCCTGCCGGTTGTCATACTCATCGACATGCAAGTCGTGAATCCTATTACAAGAACATGATCAATCTCATACATCACATATCATTCATCACATTCTTCTTGGCCATATCACATCACATAGCATACCCTGCAAAAACAAGTTAGACGTCCTCTAATTGTTGTTTGCATGTTTTACGTGGCTGCTATGGGTTTCTAGCAAGAACGTTTCTTACCTACGCAAAACCACAACGTGATATGCCAATTGCTATTTACCCTTCATAAGGACCCTTTTCATCGAATCCGTTCCGACTAAAGTGGGAGAGACTGGCACCCGCTAGCCACCTTATGCACCAAGTGCATGTCAATCGGTGGAACCTGTCTCACGTAAGAGTACGTGTAAGGTCGGTCCGGGCTGCTTCATCCCACAATACCGTCAAAACAAGATTGGACTAGTAACGGTAAGCATATTGAACAACATCAACGCCCACAACTACTTTGTGTTCTACTAGTGCAAAGAATCTACGCAATAGACCTAGCTCATGATGCCACTGTTGGGGAACGTAGCAGAAATTCAAAATTTTCCTACGTGTCACCAAGATCTATCTATGGAGAGACCAGCAACGAGTAGAAAGAGAGTGCATCTACATACCCTTGTAGATCGCTAAGCGGAAGCGTTCAAGTGAACTGGGTTGAAGGAGTCGTTCTCGTCGTGATTCAAATCACCGATGATCAAGTGCCGAACGCACGACACCTCCGCGTTCAACACACGTACAGCCCGGTGACGTCTCCCACGCCTTGATCCAGCAAGGAGGGAGGGAGAGGTTGAGGAAGACTCCATCCAACAGCAGCACAACGGCGTGGTGGTGGTGGAGGAGCGTGGCAATCCTGCAGGGCTTCGCCAAGCACCGCGGGAGAGGAGGAAGACTTGGGAGAGGGGAAGGGCTGCGCCAGAACTTCGTGTGTAGCTCCCATGCGTCTCCCCACTATATATAGGGGTGGAGGGGCTGGTTTCTTGCCCTCCAAGTCCATTGGGGCGTTGGCCAAGGTGGGAGGAAAGAAATCCCATCATTTCCTTCCCCACCGATTGTTATCCCCCCTTTTTAGGGATCTTGATCTTATCCCTTCGGGATATGATCTTATTCCTTCTAAGGGGGGATCTTGGTGCGCCTTGACCAGGGGTGTGGGGCCTTGCCCCCACTACCCACGTTCATGTGGGTCCCCCCATGCAGGTGGGCCCCACTCAGGAACCTTCTAGAACCTTCCCGGTACAATACCGAAAAATCCTGAACATTTTCCGGTGGCCAAAATAGGACTTCCCATATATAAATCTTTACCTCCGGACCATTCCGGAACTCCTCGTGACGTCCGGGATCTCATTCGGGACTCCGAACAACATTCGGTAACCACATACAAACTTCCTTTATAACCCTAGCGTCATCGAACCTTAAGTGTGTAGACCCTACGGGTTCGGGAGACATGCAGACATGACCGAGACGTTCTCCGGTCAATAACCAACAGCGGGATCTGGATACCCATGATGGCTCCCACATGTTCCACGATGATCTCATCGGATGAACCACGATGTCAAGGACTTAATCAATCCCGTATTCAATTCCCTTTGTCTATCGGTATGTTACTTGCCCGAGATTCGATCGTCGGTATCCAATACCTTGTTCAATCTCGTTACCGGCAAGTCACTTTACTCGTTCCGTAACACATCATCCCGTGATCAACTCCTTGGTCACATTGCGCATATGATGATGTCCTACCGAGTGGGCCCAGAGATACCTCTCCGTTTACACGGAGTGATAAATCCCAGTCTCGATCCGCGTAAAACAATAGATACTTTCGGAGATACCTGTAGTGCACCTTTATAGTCACCCAGTTACGTTGTGACGTTTGATACACCCAAAGCACTCCTACGGTATCCAGGAGTTACACGCTCTCATGGTCGAAGGAAGAGATACTTGACATTGGCAAAGCTCTAGCAAATGAACTACACGATCTTTTGTGCTAGTCTTAGGATTGGGTCTTGTCCATCACATCATTCTCCTAATGATGTGATCGCGTTATCAACGACATCCAATGTCCATAGCCAGGAAACCATGACTATCTGTTGATCACAACGAGCTAGTCAACTAGAGGCTCACTAGGGACACATTGTGGTCTATGTATTCACACGTGTATTACGATTTCCGGATAATACAGTTATAGCATGAATAAAAGACAATTATCATGAACAAGGAAATATAATAATAATACTTCTATTATTGCCTCTAGGGCATATTTCCAACAGACTTTTCTAGCGCTGTTATCGCTGTTTTTACTGTGGCTGGACTTAGAGCAGCGTCTGCACCATCGTTTTGGCTTTTGTCCCGGGGTTTTATCCTCCGTTGTGTCCTTTTTGTTGCCATCGTCCTCCTTAGGCGTGTCCACCATGTATATATCATATGATGAGGTGGTAGTCCAGTGCCCCATGGGCGGTGGTTCAAATCGTTCCCTGCGCTGATGTCCATACCGTCGGTGTCGTCAGAGTCGAAGTCAAGCATGTATGTTACGCCATCGACAGTGGCTATGAAGTGGGTGGTGGGTGGGCAACAAATTTCTTCGTCGCCTGCTTCCCTCTTGAGCCGGACATAGTTCGGCCAAGAGTCTCCTAACAAAGAGAGAGACTTTAATGAATTCAGCATCTCGCCGAAGGTCGAGTGCTGGAGGATATCCGCAGCGGCGAACTCCATTACCGGAGCCCAACCGAATTCGATGGGCCCGGGGGCGCGCGGCATGGAACCTACAGCCGGACACAATTCCGGGGGTCCGGTGACACAGACTTCCTTGGGCGTGGAGTCTGTGTTCGGCTCTACCATCGATGAGTATGCGGCCTCCAGGGCGGGGTCCATCCACGCATCCTTGGACGACGTGATCTGCCTCGGATTTAGGTCTGGAGCTATCGCAGGTGTGATACCCCGAATATTGTCTGACAACAGGTCTAAGCCGTGCTCGTCGTGACTGTTCGGCACTCCTGGCATAGGCCTGAATCCGTCGAAGATCAAGTCTCCACGGATATCGGTCGTGTAGTTCAAGTTTCTGAATCTGACCTGATGGACAGGGGCATAGCTTTCGATCTGCCAGATGTCCAAGCAAATTGGCCCGCAGTGCAAAGCCGCCGAACACGAAGATCTATCCGGGGAGAAAAGTCTCACCCTAGACCGCATTATTGTTGATTGAAGGAGCCATCGAGCCTTGCAGTGACGACACAGAGGAACTCTCAGTGAAAGCACCAATGTTGCTGTCAAAACCGGCGGATCTCGGTTAGGGGGTCCCAAACTATGCGTCTAAGGGTAATGGTAACAGGAGGCAGGGGACACGATGTTTTACCCAGGTTCGGGCCCTCTCGATGGAGGTAATACCCTACTTCCTACTTGATTGATCTTGATGATATGTGTATTACAAGAGTAGATCTACCACGAGATCATAGAGGCTAAACTCTAGAAGCTAGCCTATGATTCTGATTGTTGTTGTCCTACAAACTAAACCCTCCAGTTTATATAGACACCAGAGGAGGTTAGGGTTACACAGAGTCGGTTACAAAGAAGGAGATCTAACATCCGGATCGCCAAGCTTGTCTTCCACGCAAAGGAGAGTCCCATCCGGACACAGGACAAAGTCTTGATTCTTGTATCTTCACGGTCCAACAGTCCGGCCAAATGATATAGTCCGGCTGTCCGGATACCCCCTTATCCAAGACTCCCTCAGCCATCGCCGATGACGACTGCGTGAATGTTGCACCTTCCCCGACGGAGGGGATCCGGCCAGATCTGTGGCCAGCGGTGAGCAGAGTGAGAGTGTGGCTAATGTTGTCATGCTTAGATCTGGAGAGGACAATAGAGTGTGAAGAGAGCAACACTAGCAAGCAAGCGCAGAGGCTCATACCTATATAGTGGAGTAGTTTTCTTTTTTCTACTGGAGCCGGCTTGACCTCGTTAATGACTGTCGAGAAGTCTTCATGCACATGCCCGGAGGCACAGTTGTTGTCTTTTCGATCTGAAGCACCTGATTACCATATAACACAGAAAGATGCCAAATGACAAGAAACCATAACCTCACTGCCCCAAGGAGACAACATGAATCCCGACGGACAAACTAGACAAGGATCAAAGCTCAAATTAAAGACAAACTCGCAGAAAAGGGGTCAATCTATAGATGTCCTAATTAACATAGCTGGATTGACCTAGATGGCAGCCGAGTAGTCTCCGTGCATGTGACCCCAATGACCAGTGCCTTGGAGGAACACAGTTGTCGCTGTTTAACACTCACAATGATCCGAAGCACATGAAACCTAATATTGCAAGATGACAAGAAACCATTTTTTAGATTTCTCATCAGAACTATAGCCGTGTACAACACAGTTTGCATGATATGTACATGATAGCCAATGCAGTCGTCTGCTGGAGTCTGGTCACATGCATGGACGAACTGATCTCCCGTGTCGTGCACGAATCGTCCAGGCACCGACGTGTTTACATCACTTCTCCAGTACTATCGCTCGTATCTTTCTTCTATTAACTCGGACGACTTGCGGGGACGGGGGAGTGTGCCTATGGTTGGTTCTCAGTTGCGGTCCCACATGTGTGTGCAAACGCAATATGACGCGCGTTCCATTCAGTGAGCGGCATGCCAAGCCGACCGACCATCTAGGGTGCAACGCGAATGCGATGGGCGTGCTATATACATGTGTACCACTGTTTTCCTCAGGCTTTTCTCCATGGAGCAATACATGGATACAAAATTATATTTAAAAGTCGAGGGTGGGGCTTTTCCCACGTGGTAGGCGGGCAGTTCTGCCTAGTCGGTTCGATAGAGAAGCGAGAAGATGAAGGAGTAGACTGCTGCAAATGTAGGGTTGTGTGATTTGACGGCTCATTACTACTGGACAGGTGGGGCCCTATGATTTGACTTGCCATTCTCGTTATTACTGTGGCGCTACAACCGGGGCCCTGACCCCCTCCATGGTATACATGTGCTATGACCACGTGCTCTACAATAATGGGCTTATAGCTAGCTTACATGGCTCTTTTGCTTATATGTCGAGGAGAGAGACATGGGAAAATGGTGGGGGTGGGCTCTTGTGCAACACCCTAGCTACTTACTGTTTGGCAAATGCAATAAATACTACGAAGAAAGAGATAGAGAGAAGTAAAAAATTACTGTTATAGCCAACCTTATAGCTAACCTTGTTGTATGAGTGATTATAAGTGATGACTATGTATGACATGCCAACATCAGACAGCCTAACACACATGGACGGAGGAAGTAGTATCATGCATGCAAAGTAGGCAAAAAATGCTCATTTATAGCCGTCTGAAATCTCCATGGGCACAACCACGCGAGCGAGGTGACAGTCGTGGTAGGCGCGACCATGATTCGGGCTGCTGACAGCCCTTGGATCTGAGATCGAACGGGCGCATGCTAAGTTGCTAAAAATTTGTAGAGTAACCCTCCAGGATAGGATATTCACCCATAGGTCTAGAATCATGCGATGCAACCATTCGATCTCACATCCAAGGGCTCTCAGAAGCCTGTATCATGGCAGCATGGAAAGCTTCGGCCCCATTTGGATCCATGGGTTAGAGCTAGTTTGAGCTAGTTTGGGCTCAAATAGCCATAAAGTATCCAAACACGAGGGCTGGTTTGAGGTAGTTGCATCTAACCCACCAAAAAAAACTATCCCACCCAAGAGGTGCTAATTGGAGCTAGTTCTCTTAGTGCATTTATTTTTAATTGTCAATCTAACCATGTCATCCAAACACCTCTTTGGCTAGAGTTAGTTCAGGGTTAGTCATGAGATAGAAACTTATGCTAACCTCTAGCTAAGTTAGAGTATCCAAAGAGGGCCTTCGTATCACATGTAATTTTCCTGACGCTTGACGTGCGAACACGCATATGCTATACTGCCAGGCCTACGAAGTGGGTCTAGTAGACATGACATATAATTGGGCCCCCATAGTACTATGCATGAAGCGATTTATCCACCGGGCAAGCCACTACCCTGCTGTCCGCACGCCCCACTCAGCATTTTTACAATCAGAAAACCGCTAGAAGTTCGCTCCTACTTGTCCACGGCCGTACTTTAACATTACGTCAGTTCGCTCCTAGTCGTCCCGTCCTTTCACATTAAAGCAGTTCAACTAATCCTAACCCTCCTCCAAAATCCATGGCGTCCCAAATCTCCATGATCGGTGGTGAGTACAAGGTTAGACACATCACCGGTGATGATTTCGATGTCATCTACACACATTCTTTTGCAGCGGTGAAAGAATGCATTGCTCGCTTCAAATGCATGTTCGAAAAGTCAGATGGTGATGAGTGGGTCGCTGGGGTAGATGTTGAGTACACCACAGTCCTAGGAAAAGAGAAGAATCGAAAGGAGGAAGAGAAGAAGAAGCCCACTGTGATCCATGTTTGCGTGCATAACTTGTGCTTGATCTACCACATATGTCATGCCGACGTTAAGTGCGAGGATTTTAAGAACTTCGTCATGGACGACAGAGTCAAATTCTTTACTATAGACTTTCATAACGGCGAGGAAGTCCTGGGTCGGATATGCCTCATTGCAGGACAGCCCTTTGACCTCCAGAAGAATAGGCTAGTGTCCTCCCATCAGCCTTCTGTGCTGACCCTGGCAGGAGCCATTGTTGATCCTTCGTACGACAAACTGACAAAACCTGACCACAAGTTTCATCTTGCAAGGGAGTGGAATTTAATAGATAAAACCACATCCAGTACGCTACAATGGATGCCTACCTTTGTTTCAATATCTACAAGGCTTGGATGAAGAGCGAGAGCCTAGTGTGCGGTTCAAGCAAAGAAGTATTGGCCAAGAGGAAGAGGGACAAGGACGAAGTCAAGGACGTGGATGAGGAGTCCCAGTAAGGAGGCAGTTTCGTTACTCATGGTGGTTCTGATGCAGTGTCTACTGGATTAGTTGCTTAGTTTAGTTTCAGGGTGCCTAATTTTATTTCAGGGGTGTGTTGTGCCGAGCCCTCAACAGAACTATGTTATGTTTTTTCTCGTTACTTTAACTCTTCAGTATGTACATACTTGTATTTCTTACAGTTCATCTTGTAGTTGGTAGTACTACCACTCGTTTCTTCACATTATATACGTACAATATATATGGCCAACATCATATAGCCAGGACATGGCTATACTATTAACCATGCTTTAAGCATGCCACATACGCAAAACACTTATATGAGATATGTAATTCTAAAAAATCTAAAAAGAGAGAAGTTTACACAAAGCATGAAGGAGTTTAGTTGTCAAAAAATTAAACAGGCATGCTAATTTCTTCAATAGACTTTAGCACCTCATCTATGCATGTACTAGATTTTTTAATAGTACTATATGCATAATTTGGCGACGAGCGCGCTCTATATGTACCACCTTCTTTCTTTAAGTTCATCTTGTTAGTTTTGCTGCATGGCGCAATCCATCGATACTATAACTGTACAAAAGTACATTTAAAAGGCTAGAGGGTGGGGCAGTCTTGCTTGGTCGGTTTGACGAGAGGCGGGGGCCTTTGTGATTTGATGGCTCATTACTGCTGGAAGGTGGGGCCTTGTGATTTGACTCCTCGTATAAATATACACACATAGAGGAACATCAATCATTGCGCATGCATGTGAGAGATAAAGAATGCCCGAAGTGATGAAGAGGGGGAGGTGTGTGTGAATGTGTGTGTGTGTGCATGCATGGCAGACCAACCAGAAGAAAAAGATTGTGTGTGTGCGGTGGATAATGCCAAGTGGTAGTGCATGTGCATGCATGCATGAGACAAAGTTAGTGGTACAACTTTAAAGAGAAGACGACTATGTGGGTGTAAGAGACTAGGTCAGGTCATAATCAATGTAAAGTTCAATTCAAATATTCGAATAAGAGATCGGTGTGGGAGTCCTGGACTAGGGGGTCCTCAGGTGTCCGGTCGATTGGACATGGGCCGGACTAATGGGCCGTCAAGATACAAGACAGAAGATCACCTCTCGTGTCCGGAAGGGACTCCCTTATGCATGGATGGCAAGTATAGGTGTCCGGATATGTTATTTCATTTCTATTAAACCGACTTTGTACAACCCTAAGCCCCTCCGGTGTCTATATAAACCGTAGGGTTAGATCAGAGGCAGGATCAGAACATTGCTAAGCTAGCCAAACTAGGGTTAGCCAACACGATCTTGTGGTAGATCAACTCTTGTAACCCCTATACCCTTCGAATATAATCAAGCAGGAGTATGGTTTTACCTCCATTAAGAGGGCCCAAACCAGGGTAAACACTGTGTCCTTTGTCCATAGTTACCATCGGTCCTCAGACATATGACTTGGGAGCTTCGTTGTATCATCGACAGAAGGATCGATGGCTCGCCTCTTCATCAACAATGATACTACGTTCAGGGAAAACTTTCTCCCCGGACAGGTCTTTGTGTTCGGTGCCTTCGTGCTTTGTGCCAACTCGATTGGTCACCTCGAGCAGGTCGACAGTTACGCCCCCCGGCCACCAGATCAGGTTTGGAAACCTGAACTACATCATGGACATCCGAGGAGATCTAATCTTCAAGGGGTTCACGGCCTTGGCTGCTGCTCTTTGCCCCCGTCAAGAAGGCTCTACGGATCCCGTGCTAGATCCCATTCAGGGGTCAACACTCATACCTGCCCCAACCTTAGATTGGGAGCGGTTCGTATCGTCCGAAGACGGGAGCGTGAGCCCCATCGGACTCCTTCCCCTCATGGAGCCCTCGACCGAACTATCAAGGTCTGCGCTCATGGGGTCCGATCAAGTGTCCCATGCCGAACTCAGCCCGACAGACCCACAGTTTCAGGTCCAACCTTCGCTCCTGGACGAAACATCGGGATTAATGCAGTCTCTCGCCATCACGGGGGCTGTGCCTCCGAACTGTACCCGGCTCGGGCTGGGGACTGAGAGCGGGGAATTTTATGCCCCACCCACCACCCACTTAATAGCCACTGTCGACGATTTAACCGACATGTTGGACTACACGTCCGAACACATCGATGGAACGATGATGCAGGCCCCGAACCAAAACAAGTCCCACCCATCACAGGGCGTTAGACGGCCACTTCAACCTATGATGTTTAAATGGTGCAAACTCCTGATAAAAAGGACGATGAAGGTGATCCTAGCCCCGATGGGGACAAACCCATTGGTAAACCACCAAAGCGCCGATGTTAGTGGCGCCGCTCACGATCGCATCGGGCGAGTAGTAATACCAGCACCGGAGACAATGAGACTCCAGATGATGCCGAAGATCCCGAATACCCCATCGAGCCCACATCCGAATAGGATGAACGAGAAGAGGGTCAGTATAGCCCCGAACATGCTGATCACGAAGATTCGCAAGACATCAACTATATGCCAGAATCTGAAGAGGAAGTTAGCCTCGGTGATGAAGATTTTATCGTCCCAGAGGAACATGATACGCTTAATGAAAGGTGGACTAAGGTCCCGGTCATAGAGGAATACGGCCACGAGGGGCCTGTCAAAAGTTACCCTAAGCGCAGGCTGCTGCCACAATTCAACGACGAAACCCTTGAGCCAATACTGTCGAAATACAATCAGGCAGATCAACCAGATCGACCACCACGTGGACGGGATAAAGCGGTATATCAAGCCGAACACCAAACCGCACCTCCTCGCCGACGAGGCAAGGATACCGCAGCCGCAGATACACATATGACTTCCAACGTGACCTAGCCAATAAAGCTGGCCAGACTAGATCAATCTACAGATCAATAGGCCGTGCCCCGTCGTGAGACAACGACTATGAAGCCCGGCGTGACGACCATTACTATACTCAGGATCAGAACCGAACTCAGATGTCAACCGACCTCCATCGCGATATTGCAAGATATAGAGGGGCCGCACACTTTATGCTTCACCGATGAGGTAATGCAGCACCAATTTTCGAAAGGGTTTAAACCTGTAAACATCGAACAATATGATGGAACGACACATCCGGCCGTCTGGATCAAAGATTTCCTTCTCCACATCCACATGGCTCGTGGAGATGACCTCCATGCCATCAAATATCTTCCTCTAAAGCTGAAAGGACCAGCATGGCACTAGCTGAACGGCCTCCAAGAAAACTCCATTGGAACCTGGGAAGATTTGGAAGATGCTTTTCGGGCCAACTTTCAGGGCACTTATGTCCGGCCACCGGATGCTGACGACTTGAGTCACCTAATCCAGCAACCAGGTGGATCGGCTCGCAAGCTTTGGAATTGGTTCCTAATTAAAAAGAACCAGATCATGGACTGTCCGGATGCCGAAGCCTTAGCGCCCTTCAAACACAGCGTCCAGGAAGAATGGCTCACCCGACACCTCGGGCAGCAAAAGCCGAAGGCTATGGCAGCCTTAACTGTACTAATGACCTGCTTCTGTGGGGGTGAGGATAGCTGGTTGGCTCGTAGAAGCAACAGCTCGGGCGACCCCGGCACTTCTGAGGCAAGGGATGGCAATGGTAAACCTCGCCGCGATAAAAACAAACGTCAGAACAACAACGACGACGCAGACGAGACGGCAGTCAATGCCGGATTCAGCGGCTCTAAATCTGGTCAGCGGAAGAAACCTTTCAAAGGCAACAGGGACGGTCCATCCAGTTCGGATAAAATCCTCGAGAGGCCCTGCCATATTCATAGCACACCCGATAAATCTACTAACCACACAAAAAGGAATTTTTGGGTTTTCAAACAGGCCGGTAAAATAAATACCGAACACAAGGGAAAGGAACCTCCAAGTGAAGATGACAATGAGCCCCGTCAGCCGAAAACCGGGGGTCAGAAGCAGTTTCCCCCCAAGGTGAAATAGTGAACATGATCTATGTCACTCACATCCCAAAAGGGAGCGCAAGCGCGCACTAAGGGACGTCTACGTTGCAGAGCCAGTCGCCCCCAAGTTTAACCTATGGTCAGCCTGTCCGATCACCTTTGACCGCAGGGATCACCCAACCAGTATCCGTCACGGGGGGTCGGCCGCCGTGGTACTTGATCCAATTACTGAGGGGTACTATCTCACTAGAGTCCTTATGGACGGGGGCAACAGTCTCAACTTGATCTATCAAGACACTGTCCGTAAGATGGGCATTGACCCATCAAGAATCAAGCCTAGTAACACTACCTTTAAAGGTGTGATACCGGGAATGGAGGCCCGTTACACGGGCTCACTGACACTGGAGGCAGTATTAAGCTCCCCAGAGAACTTCCGCAGCGAAGAGTTAATCTTCGACATCGTCCCTTTCTGCAGTGGCTATCACGGACTTCTCGGACGAACTGCTTTCGCCCGCTTTAATGCAGCCCAGCACTACGCTTACTTAAAGCTTAATATGCCCGGATCTCATGGTATTATTAAAGTCAATGGTAATATGGAGCGCTCCCTCCGTACTGAAGAGCACACTGCGGCCCTCACAGCCGAGGTGTATGGCAGCCTTATCAAGCCAAACAGTTCATCGACCAATTAAGCCAATGGTGTATCTAAACGAGTCCGATCCACGCATAATTGTGATAAATCAACGGATCCGGACCTTGATTAGTAGTTCGGCCTCCGCCGATCGCCCCATCAGGTTCCGACTTGTGTACCACGCGTACATAATTACACACTAAAAATACCCTGGGCAGCACCAGAGGCACACTGCGGCAAAGGTCCATAGTACGGCTTGACCCCATCTGGACCGCATATATTTTCCTTTTCTCACTTCAGGCTCATCAAGAGCCCTACTTTTTATATGGTTGTTTCAGGAGATCCTTTTAAGGCTAGCATTTCCCAACCATCAAATACTCCTATCAAAGGACTTATTATTAAGAAGAAATGGCGCAAACGTGCGACAGGGCATCACTGGAGTTTTTGAACTATTATCTTTAGGCCCTGTGTTAGACTTTTCCTTATGTAAAACTTTTTCTTTTTCTCTTTAGGCATGTAACATGACCTTAATATTGAATGGAATTGTGTGTCGAAACACACCTCAACGTATCAATAAGGATACAAAGGAAGCAGATTATTATCACCTTCTTGGTTGGATTCTTGTATTATGTTGTCATCTATGTTCCCCCCTTACGTTTGACTAACATACGTGGCTGGACATGACCTTCATACCAGGGGCTGTATTCGGCCCCGCAAACTCTTAAGTCCGAATATCCATAGGGAACTCTTCGGCGTCCTGGATATTGCACTATATGCATTGGCTCCGAATCATGTCTTTGGTCTATAGTTGGGTTGCCCAGCTCCTGTGTTTGCCACCTTATGTTCCGCAAGTTCGGCTAAGGTAGTAAAGGGAGAACTACTGCAACCGTATTTCTAGTTCGTCCGGGTAAGTACCTTAGTAGATAAAGCTGAAAACTAACTGTCATGATATGCGAGAGCGGGTCAACAATCCAGTGACCTAGTGCTATACTACAAATCATTTGTGATTTATGCCATGTTATATGAGGGGCTGGGCTTCGACCAGCCGTGTTGCAAAGGCGCCGCACTCCGAATTGCCGTTCATGCAACAAGTGGCTATTACTTAGCGCCACCAATGGACTCTTATGGCTAAGTGAAGGTACTAAAGCCGCATAGTCTGATTGCCTAGTTCACCTTGCAAGACGCCTCCTACATCGTGCCAAGACGTTCGATAAAGTGCAGTCATGCATTCCCGAACACCCCTATAATATTTTATGTGGGGGCAGAAGCCGACGACTAGTAAACTTTCAGGCTTATAAACGGCCAAACAGGAGGATAAACTAATCATAAAGGCAAGCATAAATATTTTACACCATGAGTTCACTACATGACTCTTACAAACCGGACTCCACTAATCAAAAATGATGTCCTTTGAGCACTGGCCCTCTACAATGCTGGCTCCCTCGAGGACCTCGCCGAAGTACTTCTCCAGCCGTTGGTGATCCTTGCCTTCAGGCGGCCCTGCAGTGGCAGTCTCGGTGGCCTTCATATTTTCCCATTGTACCTTCACTCGGGCAAAGGCCATCTGGGCACCTTCTATGCAGGCCGACTGTCGGGGTCAAAACCGGCGGATCTCGGGTAGGGGGTCCCGATCTGTGCGTCAAGGCTGATGGTAACTGGAAGCAAGGGACGTAGATGTTTACCCAGGTTCGGGCCCTCTCGATGGAGGTAAAACCCTACTTCCTGCTTGATTAATATTGAAGATATGGGTAGTACAAGAGTAGATATACCACGAGATCGTAGAGGCTAAACCCTAAGAGCTAGCCTATGATGGTATGATTGTAATTGTGATCGGCCTTCTAAGGACCAACCTCTCCAGTTTATATAGACACTGGAGAGGGCTAGGGTTTACATGGAGTCGGTTACAAGGAAGGAAACATAATATCTGGATCGCCAAGCTTGTCTTCCATGCAAAGGAGAGTCCCATCCGGACATGGGCCGAAGTCTTGAGTCTTGTATCTTCACGCTTCAATAGTCCGGACGTTGTACACAGTCCAGCTGTCCGGATACCCCCTAATCCAGGACTCCCTCAGTAGCCCATGAACCAGGGTTCAATGACGATGAGTCCGACGCGTAGTCTTGTCTTCGGCATTGCAAGGCAGGTTCCTTCTCCGAATACATCCAAAGTAATTATCAAACACTTGAATCGTGTCCGGATCCACAAATGATCTTCACATGCCACTGTAGAGAGAATGATATTTCACAAATGCAATCTGTTGACAACTTTTTATACAACATGATGTGTCATTACGGTTGGGTCATTATTCGAACCGTTTTCGTACAACCAGCCACAGCGCATATTGCGAGGCGGTTCCCTTACACGTCTTGTCAAAGAAGAGATCGTGTCCCCTTATCACGGGATTCTCATCAATACGAGTATGGGTAATCCCACCATGCCATCAATCGTGGCGCTTGGGAAGCAAGCGATTCCCAGCGGGCAAGTGGGGAGGCGCACCGCTTTCGGCGCCTCTATAAAGGGACAGGATTTCCCATTTGCACCCACACCTTCTTCCTCCTTTGCCCACTCTTGCCCCCTCAAGCTCCAGCGCCCAAGCCCAAGTCTTCTCCGCACAGCTAAACATGTCCTGAGCAGGAGGCAAGTGGGTGGCTTCCACCGTCAAGGAGAAGCCTATCACAAATCTTCGGGCGGTCGGATACTTGGCCGCAGACATAGCGCACCGGCTACCAGACGCCGGGCAGGTCATTCCGACCCCAGGCCCCCATGAGAGGGTCGTGTTTGTCGCCCACTTCGTCCGTGGACTCGGATTTCCACTTCATCCCTTCGTCCGCGGGATCATGTTCTACTACGGGCTAGATTTCCATGATCTAGCCCTGAATTTCGTCCTCAACATCTCGGCGTTCATCGTGGTACGCGAGGCCTTCCTCCGCATCCAGCCTCACTTCGGCCTGTGGCTGCAAACCTTCTGTGTGAAGCCGAAGATTGTAAGCGGCCAGCAAGCGGAGTGCGGAGGGGCCATGGTGGGCAAGATGTCTAACGTCACCTTGCTGGACGGTTCCTTTGCGGAGAACATAAAAGGGTGGCAATAAGGGTGGTTCTATATCACCAAGCTGCGCGGCGCCAACTAGGCGGCAGCCCCCGAGTTCCGATCCGGAGCCCCCATGCGGTTCACCTCCTGGGAAAAGAAGGGCATGTCCTGTGGCGAATCTACGGAGTTGACCGGACTCCAGGACTGGATCAAAAGCATGAAGGACAAGAACATCAAGCTTGTCAACATGATCCAGGTCATGCTCGTTCGCCGGATTCTGCCGTGCCAAAGGCGGGCATTCAATCTGTGGGAGTTCGTCCCGGCCGAACACCGGACGCTCCGAAAGCTCTATGACATGACGCACAAAGGCGCATGGAAGGTGTTGTTCAAGGCCTCCGAAGTACCTCCTCCCACATCCGAGGACCGCGGGCTACACGCCGCGCGACCTCTTAGTCAGGTGAGCTCTCAGACTACCACCAGATTCGGTTCTTCCCAATATATTCATGGGGGAGTCTTAAGTAACTGTGCATACTTGTTTAGGATAATGTGGAGACAGCGGAGCAGGTTAACTGTCCGGCTCCGCTGCCAGAAAGCCCAGCTGATGCTCTCCTGACGAAGATGCTGGTCCCGGCGCCGTACAAGGTGCCGGAGAAGAAGGCCGAAAAGAAGGCCCCAGGGACCCGAAAGGGTCTCCGTCGTAAGGCTGTGCCGGAAGCGTCGTCCGAAGACGACAAGGCACACTCCTCCCACGGAGGGGAGGAAGAAGAAGAAGAAGAAGACGCCCCATCCGAAAAGGATGAGGGGCCTGGGGAGGCGGACCAGGGGGCCGGAAAAGGCCCTCGGCGCAAGGCCATTGGCGGTGTCAAAACCGGCGGATCTCGGGTAGGGGGTCCCGATCTGTGCGTCAAGGCTGATGGTAACAGGAAGCAAGGGACGTAGATGTTTACCCAGGTTCGGGCCCTCTCGATGGAGGTAAAACCCTACTTCCTGCTTGATTAATATTGAAGATATGGGTAGTACAAGAGTAGATCTACCACGAGATTGTAGAGGCTAAACCCTAAGAGCTAGCCTATGATGGTATGATTGTAATTGTGATCGGCCTTCTAAGGACCAACCTCTCCAGTTTATATAGACACTGGAGAGGGCTAGGGTTTACATGGAGTCGGTTACAAGGAAGGAAACATAATATCTGGATCGCCAAGCTTGTCTTCCATGCAAAGGAGAGTCCCATCCGGACATGGGCCGAAGTCTTGAGTCTTGTATCTTCACGCTTCAATAGTCCGGACGTTGTACACAGTCCATCTGTCCGGATACCCCCTAATCCAGGACTCCCTCAGTAGCCCATGAACCAGGGTTCAATGACGATGAGTCCGACGCGTAGTCTTGTCTTCGGCATTGCAAGGCAGGTTCCTTCTCCGAATACATCCAAAGTAATTATCAAACACTTGAATCGTGTCCGGATCCACAAATGATCTTCACATGCCACCGTAGAGAGAATGGTATTTCACAAATGCAATCTGCTGACAACTTTTTATACAACATGACGTGTCATTACGGTTGGGTCATTATTCGAACCGTTTTCGTACAACCAGCCACAGCGCATATTGCGAGGCGGTTTCCCTTACACGTCTTGTCAAAGCAGAGATCGTGTCCCCTTATCACGGGATTCTCATCAATACGAGTATGGGTAATCCCACCATGCCATCAATCGTGGCGCTTGGGAAGCAAGAGATTCCCTGCGGGCAAGTGGGGAGGCGCACCGCTTTTGGCGCCTCTATAATGGGACAAGATTTCCCATTTGCACCCACGCCTTCTTCCTCCTTTGCCCACTCTTGCCCCCTCAAGCTCCAGCGCCCAAGCCCAAGTCTTCTCCGCACAGCTAAACATGTCCTGAGCAGGAGGCAAGTGGGTGGCTTCCACCGTCAAGGAGAAGCCTATCACAAATCTTCGGGCGGTCGGATACTTGGCCGCAGACATAGCGCACCGGCTACCAGACGCCGGGCAGGTCATTCCGACCCCAGGCCCCCATGAGAGGGTCGTGTTTGTCGCCCACTTCGTCCGTGGACTCGGATTTCCACTTCATCCCTTCGTCCGCGGGATCATGTTCTACTACGGGCTAGATTTCCATGATCTAGCCCTGAATTTCGTCCTCAACATCTCGGCGTTCATCGTGGTACGCGAGGCCTTACTCCGCATCCGGCCTCACTTCGGCCTGTGGCTGCAAACCTTCTGTGTGAAGCCGAAGATTGTAAGCGGCCAGCAAGCGGAGTGCGGAGGGGCCATGGTGGGCAAGATGTCTAACGTCACCTTGCTGGACGGTTCCTTTGCGGAGAACGTAAAAGGGTGGCAATAAGGGTGGTTCTATATCACCAAGCCGTGCGGCGCCAACTAGGCGGCAGCCCCCGAGTTCCGATCAGGAGCCCCCATGCGGTTCACCTCCTGGGAAAAGAAGGGCATGTCCTGTGGCGAATCTACGGAGTTGACCGGACTCCAGGACTGGATCAAAAGCATGAAGGACAAGAACATCAAGCTTGTCAACATGATCCAGGTCATGCTCGTTCGCCGGATTCTGCCGTGCCAAAGGCGGGCATTCAATCTGTGGGAGTTCGTCCCGGCCGAACACCAGACGCTCCGAAAGCTCTATGACATGACGCACAAAGGCGCATGGAAGGTGTTGTTCAAGGCCTCCGAAGTACCTGCTCCCACATCCGAGGACCGCGGGCTACACGTCGCGCGACCTCTTAGTCAGGTGAGCTCTCAGACTACCACCAGATTCAGTTCTTCCCAATATATTCATGGGGGAGTCTTAAGTAACTGTGCATACTTGTTTAGGATAATGTGGAGACAGCGGAGCAGGTTAACTGTCCGGCTCCGCTGCCAGAAAGCCCAGCTGATGCTCTCCTGACGGAGATGCTCGTCCCGGCGCCGTACAAGGTGCCGGAGAAGAAGGCCGAAAAGAAGGCCCTAGGGACCCGGAAGGGTCTCCGTCGTAAGGTTGTGCCGGAAGCGTCATCCGAAGACGACAAGGCACACTCCTCCCACGGAGGGGAGGAAGAAGAAGAAGAAGAAGATGCCCCATCCGAAAAGGATGATGCGCCTGGGGAGGCGGACCAGGGGGCCGGAAAAGGCCCTCGGCGCAAGGCCATTGTCGGTGTCAAAACCGGCGGATCTCGGGTAGGGGGTCCCGATCTGTGCGTCAAGGCTGATGGCAACGGGAAGCAAGGGACGCAGTTGTTTACCCAGGTTCGGGCCCTCTCGATGGAGGTAAAACCCTACTTCTTGCTTGATTAATATTGAAGATATGGGTAGTACAAGAGTAGATCTACCACGAGATCGTAGAGGCTAAACCCTAGAAGCTAGCCTATGATGGTATGATTGTAATTGTGATCGGCCTTCTAAGGACCAACCTCTCCGGTTTATATAGACACCGGAGAGGGCTAGGGTTTACATGGAGTCGGTTACAAGGAAGGAAACACAATATCCGGATCGCCAAGCTTGCTTTCCACGCAAAGGAGAGTCCCATACGGACACGGGCTGAAGTCTTGAGTCTTGTATCTTCATGCTTCAATAGTCCGGACGTTGTACACAGTCCGGCTGTCCGGATACCCCCTAATCCAGGACTCCCTCAGCCATCATACCCACATCGTCCGATGATGATGAGACAAATTCCTCCCGCGGAGGCGGGGGGAACCAAGAAGAAACTCTAGCTCCCCGCACTAGGGACGAGAGAAAGAGGAAAGCTGCCCCGGAGTGGGAGGCTGGGACATCCAAGAAGGGAAAAGTGTCCCTTCCGGGCTACTCCACCACAGCCGCTTTCAGCGAGGACGGGTGGCTGCCCAGGGGGAAGCCCCTAGTGCGATCGTAAGTATCCGCACTTTATCATGACTTTACTTCATAGACCCTCCTTTTTTAACGCCGTACATATATGCAGTTCAGCCAGGGCTAATCCCAAGGTATCTTCCTCCAGGTCTCTAAGCGATTCAGAGATGAACTCACTTCCGACGGCCGCTACTCCTCAACCCATGGATGACACATAGGTGTTGTCCCGAAGGCTCCCAGAGCGGGGGGAGGTGACTCTGGAGACGCCCCAAGGTGGAATTCCAGAGGTCGGACACGCGGGGTTCAAGATCCCCGCGGATCGTGTCGATGAGAGCCACAGTAGGCCGAGCTCTCGGCCGAACACTATTCCGAAACTGCCAAAGGTTCCGGACTCAGGAGGGCAGCCCCTCGTTAGGGAGGGCGAGCTGTCTGCGTGGAGGACTTCCATCGCGCCCGAGGCGCTGGATTGTCTGCTGGAAGCCCTTCGCGGTGCTTGCATGGATGAAGAGCATCGTACTCTTATGAGTGCGGTGATTCAGAAGGTCTGGTCCGCCAAGAGCGGACTAACCAAAGCTTGCACCAGCCTCCTAATAGGCTTTGAGGTAAGTAATAAAAATGTATCGGATTACCACCCGATAGGTAGTAGCCCCTGATACTCTTTTTGGTGTTTGGAAGGAAAAGCCAAGCAGATGGTCAATTATAATCCGCATGAGTCTAATAATAAATATTCATGTGAATAAGCAGGCTGTGCTACTTGCCGCTGCTGCCCGCACAGCCGAGGTTGCCGAACTAAAGCGGGACCTGGAGCAGGCGCAGGGAGAGCTCGGCCTCACAAAGAGGCAGCTCGAAGAGAACAAGGGTAAGTGATTCCCCGCTCTTATGTATTAAAGGATAGACAAAAATTGTTAGTCTAACGCCAAAGCGTCGTCACTGTGTAACAGGGGCCACCGCCGAAGTGGCGTCCCTGAAGAAAGCGCTGTTCGAGGCCGAAGACAAGGCGGCCTTGGAATGGAAGGAGCGCAAAAAGCAAAGTGCTAGGGTGGGCGAGGTACAGCAAGAGCTCCGGGACCTCGGCAAGAAGTACGAGTCCGTGGAGCATGATCTGAAGATGAAAGAGGACGAGCTTGTGAAGGCCTTGGTGAGTATGAAAGACGCCAAGGCCGAAGCCGAGAAGGCACATCAGGAAATCCAGGAGGCCAAAATGATAGCAGCGGGTAAGAAATTCTTTATGCAAAGCAAACATGTGGAGGAGGCGTTTCTTTTACTTACTCGAATTCGGAGCTTTCCAGGGGCAATCGCAGATCTGCCATGCAGCGTGTCAGACGCTGCAGAGTTCTACCGTGCCCAGGAGGGGAGCTCAACAGAGAAGCTATTCTGGTCCCAGTATGCTGGGGCCAAACATCCAATGCCTCTGAGTGACCAACTGAAGCAGTTGGTCGAACTCCACAGGGCGGCCGAAGTGGCTATGAAAGATTTCATAGTCCGGCTATGGCCTGGTGAGCCCCTGCCCACTAGCTACTTCGGCCTGATCAAGCGGATGGTGAATGCCTATACGCGGCTTGAAGTCATCAAGCGATCTGTTTGCATTGAGGGTGCTCGTCGGGCCTTTGCCCGCGCGAAGGTGCACTTGGGCAAGCTGGATGCTGAGAAGCTGGTGAAGGACGGTCCGCCAGAGGGCAAGGAGCATCGCTATCCCAAGAAGTACTATGATGGCGTTATGAAGGGCGCTCATCTCGTGGCCGATGAGTGTACCAAGGACAAGATCCTTGACTAAATGTACCTCTGCCGCTATTGTAATTTAAAGACGAAGTTACTTGTGCTATGTAGCACTTTTGTTATTTAAAATATTACCTTCTGTTCGGCTGTTTATAAAATTCTGAAAGTACGCCACTCGTCGGCTTCCGCCCCCATGTAACTAGTACTGGGGTGTTTGTGGAAAACCCGGACACTCGTTATGCAAATGTTTGGTCCCTTAAGGAGGTGTCCGACGCAGCGAACAAGGCAATCGGACTATGCGGCTTTATAACTTTCACTTAGCCTTAGAAGTCTACAATTTTAAATTTTGGCGAAGCCCCTAGAATCCGGAAGGCTGAATTGGGGCGCTATACACGCCTAGATCAGACGAAGCCGATTTATCGCCTAAAGCGGAAAATCTTTAAGGATTTTAAGACCTCTTGAACAGCGACCAGCTCTCGCCACATCATGCCTGTCAGTTTTCGGCTTTCTCTACTGAGGTGCTCGTCCGAAAGAACCGGGACAAAATCGCAGTAGTTCTCCCTGAGCTACCTTAGCCGATATAATGGAACGTAAGGTACCAAAACAAGGGAGCTGGGCTGACCCAACTGTAGACCCAAGAGATTATTCGGAGTTGATGCATATAGTGCTATAAGTTTGGGGTGCCACACTGTTGAAAGTGTTCGGACTTGTCTTGCCGTATTATGGGGTGCCATAAGAAGCCCCTGGCAAGCTGACCGTACCAAGATGTACGGATGCAATATCAAATAAACATTTATGAGAAAAAATGCTCAAATAAGAATAATAAGCTGACGCTATATATGATCTCCATTGATGAATAATGCGTTTAAGCATATGTTTACAATGGATGCATTAAGCGGAGATAAATAGGACTATTTGACATGTCCTATCAAGGGGCAGGCTATGTGCAGATAGATAAGATAGGTATAACGATCGTAAATGGATTCCACCTGGGTATTTCCTTCTGTGCGCAACGCCTGTTGCCTCCTTGGTTTTCTCTCCTATGTAAGTCCGGCAATCCGGCTCTTTTGAGGAGGCTGCACTAAAGCGATGTCCTAAAAGGTAAAAGGGAAAGATTATGATGGTATGTGGCGGTTACCCGCACTATTGACTGAGTCGTTGTTGCGCCTCCGCCTACGCCCATGGTATCTTGAGTGCGTAATTGTGTACGCGTGGCACGAATGTTGCTTTGATGGGTCTTGAGCGGAGGCCGGACTGGTAATCACGCTCTTGGCGTGCCTGATGATCCTGTTGCAGGGTGCTCCAGACTCGCTTGATGGTGCCTGAGGTTGTCGTCGCCAGATTGGTGGTTTGCCGGAGGAGGCCGCATTGTACTTCTGCCACGAGGGCTGCAGTATGCTCTTCTGTACGGAGAGAGCGGTCCATGTTTCCGTTGACTGTTATGACCCAGCCCTGCCTGGCATCTTAAGCTTGAGGTATGCATAATGTGGTACCGCATTGAATCTAGCGAATGCGGTTCGTCCGAGCAGTGCGTGGTAACCACTACGGAAAGGGACGATATCGAAGATTAACTCTTCGCTTCGGAAGTTGTCCGGAGATCTGAAGACCACTTCCAATGTTATAGAGCCCGTACAGCAGGCCTCTACTCCAGGAATTACACCTTTAAAGGTGGTTTTGGTGGGCTTGATCCTTGAAGGGTCAAGGCCCATTTAGCACACTGTGTCCTGATAAAGCAGGTTCAGGCTGCTGCCGCCTTCCATAAGGACTCGCGTGAGGTGGAATCCGTCGATGATTGGGTCTAAGACCAATGCGGCTGAGCCGCCATGACAGATGCTAGTAGGATGATCCCTACGATCAAAGGTGATCGGACAAGCTGACCATGGGTTGAATTTGGGGGCGACTGGCTCCATCGCATAGACGTCACGTAGTGCTCGCTTCTGTTCCCGCTTGGGATGTGAGTGGCATAGATCATGTTGACCGTATCACCTGGGGGGGAAATTTCTTCTGTCCCCCCGTGTTCGGACGCCGGGGCTGCTCGTCATCGTCGCTGTGCAGCCCCTTGTCCTTGTTTTCGGCGTTAATTTTGCCAGCCTGTTTGAACACCCAGCAGTCTCTATTGGTGTGGTTGGCTGGCTTGTCCGGGGTGCCATGAATTTGGCACAGGCGCTCCAGTATACGGTCCAGACTGGACGGTCCCTGATTGTTTCTTTTGAACGGCTTCTTCCGCTGACCGAACTTGGATCCGCTGAATCCGCTTTTACTGCCGTGTCTTCAGTGTTGTCGCCGTTGTTCTGTCGCTTATGTCTGTTGCGTCGTGGCTTGCCATTATTGTCGCGGACATCCGAAGTGCCGGAATGTGGCGTGGTGCCGCTACGAGCCAACCAGCTGTCCTCGCCCACGCAAAAGTGGTTCATTAGTTTTGTGAGAGCTGCCATGGACTTGGGTTTTTCCTGGCCGAGGTGTCGAGCAAGCCACTCGTCACGGATATTATGCTTAAAAGCCGCTAGGGCTTCGGCGTCCGGACAGTCAACTATTTGGTTCTTTCTAGTTAGGAACCGAGTTCAGAATTTCCTGGTTGACTCTCCGGGCTGTCGAGTGATGTGGCTCAAGTCATCGGCGTCCGGTGGTCGCACATATGTGCCCTGGAAGTTGTCGAGGAATGCGTCTTCCAGGTTTTCCCAACTGCCAATGGAATTTGCTGGCAAGCTGTTTAGCCAGTGCCGATCTGGCCCTTTGAGCTTAAGGGGAAGGTACTTGATGGCTTGTCGATCGTCTCCGTGGGCCATGTGAATGTGGAGAAGGAAATCTTCGATCCATACTGCGGGGTCTGTTGTGCCATCGTATGATTCGATGTTTACGGGTTTGAACCCTTCTTGGAATTCATGATCCATCACTTCGTCAGTGAAGCAAAGGTGGTGTGCGGCACCTCTATGCCGGGCTATGTGGCTACACAGTTTGAATTGGTCTGGGTTGCTGCGTTCGGCCCGACTGGACTTGTTGATGAAGTATCCGGCGTGACGGTCATCGTAGCGCGCTGGGGCACGCCCCCGCGATCCATACATCGATCTTGGCTGTCCTGCTTTGTTTTCCAGAATATCTTGCAGGACCTGCCTGTTGCCCCGGGCCGTAGTGTATTGGTGTGGGGGTGCAGGCTGGTATTCGGGTTGATATCCCGTTTTATCCCGGCCACGTGGTGGTCGGTCAGCCGTTTGGCGCTCGAGTTCGTATTCCTCGGCTGCCAGGACTTCAGTCCATCTATCTGTGAGCAGGTCTTGATCAGCCTGGAGTGGCAATAAGCCGGCGCTTGAAGCGCTCCTGCTCCACAGGATCCTCAGGCACGCCGAACTCGTCGTCGCCGAGGCTAATCTCGTCTTCGGAGGGGGCATATAGTTGTCCTCCTCTGGGTATCCGTCAGTCGCCTATTCGTCTGGGCTGACCTGCTCATCCTCCTGTTCGGCCTGCTCAAAGGCGGGCTGGTCAGGGTTGTATTCCTCTTTGGCACCATCCGGATTGCTTTCCTCTTTGGGGCCGGTATTGCTGTGGCGTGGCTTGGAGCGGCACCGACGCCGCCCATGCTTTGCTTTTCTCCCTGAGGGGTTATCCTCCGTTTCCTCGTCGCCATTGGTTTCCTTTGGAGTGTCCACCATGTATATATCATATGAGGAGGTGGCCTTCCACCGTCCTGTGAGAGGTGGCTCCTGTAATTCTCCTGCATCGTCGTCCATACCATCGATGTCTTCGGAGTCGAAGTCCAACACGTGGTTAAATCATCGACCGTGGCAATGAAGTGGGTGGTGTGTGGGTAGCGAATTCCTTCGTCGCCTGCTTCCCACTCAAGCCGGACATAGTTCGGCCCAGAGCCTCCTGACAAAGAGAGAGACTTTAGTGAGTTCAGCATGTCGCCAAAGGGCGAGTGCTGAAAGATGTCCGCAGCGGTAAACTCCATTACTAGAGCCCAACCTGGCTCAACTGGCTCGAGGGTGTGCGGACCAGAACCAACAATCGGATTCGAGTCCGGGGGCCCGGGGTCACAGGCTTCCTCAGAAGTGAGGCCTGCGTTCGGCTTCACTGCCGATCATTGTGCGGCCTGCGGGGCGGGGTCCATCCCTCCATCCTTAGGCAATGCAACCTACTCCGGATTTAGATCCGGGGCTACTGCAGGGGTGATATCCCAAGCACTGTTTGACAGCAGGTCTAAGCCGTGCCCATCGTAACTGTTCAGTGCTCCTGGCGCAGGCCCAAATCCATTGAAGATCAAGTCTTCGCGAATATCCGCTGTGTAGTTCAAATTTCCGAACCCGACCTGGTGGCCGGGGGCATAGATATTGATCTACTCAAGATGGCCAAGCGAATTGGCCCGCAGTGCGAAGCCGCCGAACACGAAGATCTGTCCGGGGGGAAAAGTCTCACCCTGGACCGTGTTGTTGATGATGGTTGAAGGGGCCATCGAGCCTTGCAGCGACGACACAGAGGAACTCTCAATGAAATCACCAATGCCGGTGTCAAACCCGGTGGATCTCGGGTAGGGGGTCCTGATCTGTGCGTCAAGGCTGATGGTAACAGGAAGCAAGCGACACAGATGTTTACCCAGTTCGGGCCCTCTCGATGGAGGTAAAACCCTACTTCCTTCTTGATTAATATTGAAGATATGGGTAGTACAAGAGTAGATCTACCACGAGATCATAGAGGCTAAACCCTAAGAGCTAGCCTATGATGGTATGATTGTAATTGTGATCGGCCTTCTAAGGACCAACCTCTCCGGTTTATATAGACACCGGAGAGGGCTAGGGTTTACATGGAGTCGGTTACAAGGAAGGAAACATAATATCTGGATCACCAAGCTTGTCTTCCATGCAAAGGAGAGTCCCATCCGGACACGGGCCGAAGTCTTGAGTCTTGTATCTTCACGCTTCAATAATCCGGACGTTGTACACAGTCCGGCTGTCTGGATACCCCCTAATCCAGGACTCCCTCACCGACCACTTGATGGCGTCCACCCGAGGGCACGCCTTGACCAGCCGCTTCACAAGTCTGAAGTAGCTGCAGGGTATGGGCTCGGCTGACCAAAGACGGACTATCACGTCCTTCATGGCCAGTCCGGCCACCTCGTGCAGCTCCGTCAGCTGCTTCAGCTGATCTCGGAGGGGCGACGGATACTCTGACGCAAGGTATTGCGACTAGAATAGCTTCTCCGTGGAACTCCCCTCTTCGACGCGGAAGAACTCGGCAGCATCAGCAATGCTCCTCGGCAGATCTGCAAATGCGCCTAGAGAACTCCAAACCCGGGTCAGCAAAATATATCTCTTCATTGTAAATTTACTCTGCATGAGAAAGGCCTTACCAGCAGCTATTCGCCTCGCCTCTTGGATCTCTTGGCGAGCGCCCTGGGCCTCTACACGGGCTTCTTTCGTGCTTTCCAATGCTTTCGTGAGCTCGGTGGTTTGTTCTGAACTCTTCAACTCCAAGGACTCGCACTTGGCGATGGCGTCCTTGAGCTCCTGTTCGACTTCCCCCACCCGTGCCTCGTGTCTCCGGTGGGTAGTTTGCTCCACCTCTAACTCCTTGGCCGCTTTGTCAGTGGCCGCCTTGCTCACCTTTGCCTCCTTCCTGGCTTGGGCAAGGGCGCTCTTGAGGGACTCGACCTCGGCTATGCCAATTGTGAGTATATTTATAGCATTTTAGTTAGTCTAAATGATTAACATATAACTTTCGGGTATGTAGTAGTGCCACATACCTTGGGTTTTGTTAACAGCTTGTTGATGCGGTTGATTTTCTTCATCGGATATCCGAAGCTTCCGATTGAGCTTGTCAACCTCTGTGGCCTGGGCAGTAGCCGCCAGCATAGAAGCATGTCCAACAACATATACGGTGCATTATCAACTTGTTTTTTATACTCTATCCGGATTGTTCTAATCCGGATAGAGTCTCAGGGGCTACTGTCTATACATGGGTTCCACCTCACACACACACACACACACACACACACACACACACATATACATATATATATACACGAAAAAACTTGTAAAGAGTATTACATCGCATACCTCAAAGCCCGTCGGTAGGCTGTTGAAGGCTTCGGTCAGTCTGCTCTTCGCGGACCGAACCTTTTCCATAACCGTACCCATTAGGGTGCGGTGTTCCTCCATGATGGACGCACATTGCAGTGCTTCCTGAAGAGTGTCAGCGGCCTGTGGATTGATAGAGGCCACCGATGGAGCTGCTGCTCCTCCCCCTTCTTTTGAAGGGGGATGGTCCGAGCCCGGAGCCGTACTGGTCTCCGGGACAGTGTTTGGCGAGGGCCCGGACTGTTGAGGCCCCCCACCCTCGGTGGTCATGGGGGTCGTCGTGCCCTGCTCTACAGCGTCCGAGGTGTTGTACTCGGGCACCTTCTGGATGGCCTCACCCGCTCCTCCTCGGCCAGGAGATGCCCTTTGGGATGACACCTCGGTGTCCTCCATGGCAGGGGGAGAAGGGACGTGATGGTCCATCACTCTCCGCCTCTCCAGGTGCTAGAAACTTCCCCGCCGAAGAGGAGGGAATCGGGATCTCGCGCGGAGGGCTGAAAAGCAGAGAAAAGATTTGATATGACAGAGGCAGATTAAGCGATAACTGGACGAGTAAGTTTTTGATACTTACATTTTGGCCAGGGGCTTCTCTCTTTGGATCCTCTTCGGGCTATGTTTGGACTCTGTGTCGGAACTATCCGAGAGTACCACCCTCCCCTTCTTAGGCATTGCTCCCTCCAGGTTCTCAGAGGTTGTCCTCTTTCCCCTCCTCGTCTTGAGGGGGGAGTCGCTCTCCACTTCCTCCTCCTCCTCCTCCTCTTCGTCCTCGTCTTCCTCGTGAGAGGAGATGGCCTTGGCCTCCCCGGACACTGCTTCCAGAGGGCCTTTGCAGCAGGGCTCATCCATGGGCCCCTTGCCCTTCTTCTTGATTTTCTTCTCCAGCGCCTGATAAGGCACCGGGACTAGCATCTCCTCCAGCTGAGAGAGTGACTGGGTCTTCAGGCAATGGAGCCAGACTCTTTAATCCGCTCTGACTTCTTGGTCCAACCCTGTAAAGAGATGGGCTGATGAGTTTTGTGTCGATTGAATATATAAACTAGGTATGTCTTCGGAAAGTTAAATACTTACCGGAGTGGCCGGATTCTTGGTGTTGATGCCGATGTCTTTGGTCTCCATGGGCCAGCTCTTCTGTGCCTTGAAGAGTAGCTTTCACATTCCCTCGTGTGTGATGCCGAGGAAATGTTGTAGATTCTGCGGCTCCTCCGGATTGAACTCCCACATGGGGGAAGCCTGGCGCTGGCAGGGAAGGATGTGGCGGAAGAGCATAATTTGCACCATGTTGGTTAGACCAACGTTTTATCTCAGCACGTTGGTGACACGCATTTGCAGCGTCTGCACCTCCGTCTGACGCACCCAGTCGTGGCCCTTCGCGGTCCAGGAGACGAGCCTCATGGGGGGTCCAGATCTGAATTATGGGACCGCCGCCCACTTAGTGTGGTGCGGTTCTGTGATATAAAACCACTCCTATTGCCAGATCTTGAAGATCTCCATGAAAGCCCCCTTGGGCCACATGGCATTGGGCAACTTGCTTATCATAGCTCCACCGTAGTCTGCATGCGGCCCGTCAACCAACTTCGGCTTCACATTGAACACCTTGAGCCACAAGCCGAAGTGTGGGTTGATGCGGAGAGAGCCTGACACACGACGATGAATGCCGAGATGTGGAGGAAAGAGTTTGGGGCTAGATCATGGAAATCTCGCCCATAGTAGAACATAAGTCCATGGATGAATGGGTGGAGTGGAAAACCTAACCCTCTAAGGAAATGACGAAGGAAGACGACCCGTTCCCCAAACTCCAGAGTGGGAATGAGTTGACCCCTGGGGGGAGCCTATGCGCGATGTTGGCGGCAAGGTATCCCGCACTCCAGAGATCCTTTATCTCCTTCTCCGTAATGGAGGAGTTCTCGCACTTGCCTTTCGAACCGGATCCGGCCATGGTCGGAGGAGGTGGTGGTGGCGGCGAGAAATATAGAAGATTTTCGGGTGCTAAGAGAATGGAAGGCAGAGGAGATTGGAAGGCGTGGGCAGAAAAGTGAAATCTATTGCCCTCTTATAGGCGGTTAAAATGCCAACCATCCCCCACTTGCGCCTTGAAGCTCTCCAATTCCTAATGAAAGCGTGCGCTGTAAATGGTTGGATTACCCAAATTCTATTGATGAACAATCCCGTATTAAGTGGGAACAATCTCCGTTTTGACAGGATGGGCCAATGGGGCTTGGCCTCGAAACATGAAATGCGGGGTGTGAAAACGGTTCAAAACATCGAAGGGTCAAGTCTGACGCTTCGACTAAAAAAGTTGTTAGTAAAAGACACTATTCTTATTTTTTATATCCTACCATCGTGGCTAAGGGTTGTCTTCATTATGTACAGTCGGATACAATTCTTTTACGGAGGATAGCCGAGGTGTACTATTCAAGGAACCCGCCTTGCAATGCCAAAGACAATCTGCACACCGAACATGTCGTCATTGAAGACTGGTTCTGGGGCTACTGTGGGAGTCCTAGACTAGTGGGTCCTCGAGCGTCTGGTCTATTGGACATCGGCCAGACTGATGGGCCGTCAAGATACAAGACAGAAGATGGCCTCTCGTGTCTGGAAGGGACTCCCGTATGCGCGGATGGCAAGTATAGGTGTCCGTGTATGTTATTTCCTTTCTGTTAAACTGACTTTGTACAACCCTAAGCCCCTCCGGTGTCTATATAAACCAGAGGGTTAGATCGGAGGCAGGATCAGAACATTGCTAAGCTAGCCAAACTAGGGTTAGCCAACACCATCTCATGGTAGATCAACTCTTGTAACCCCTGTACCCTTCGAATAAAATCAAGTAGGAGTAGGGTTTTACCTCCATTAAGAGGGCCCCAACCTGGGTAAACATTGTATCCTTTGTCCATAGTTACCATCGGTCCTCAGACATACAACTTGGGCCCCCCTACCCGAGATCTGCCAGTTTTGACACTAACAATCACGATGTTCGAAACCCATGCATGCATGAATATAACTGAGATATGCGTGGTGTGATTTGTAAAGGAGCATGCTATACTGTATATGCATTGAACAAGGTCAAACTGATTTGAATTTGAGATACTGATGGCAGGCATTGTTTGGGGCCACATTGTATTCATGCATGGACACACTATTCAAATTGGAGATGATGGGTGGATTTCACATCACATATCTATACCCCTATATAGTGTGCGAATAAGTTTGAAAGAGGGTCGTTGGATGAAGCCAATCCGACGGTGCAGAGATGGCAAATCCGAGCACTACTGGCTGTTGGATATCATCTACATTCCACCAAATTCTGCCACATGTACAATCCAGAGGACTCCATGGTTGAACTTAAGCATAATGCACAAACCTCAAAACACAAGCACTTCCCCTTTGTTCTAGAATCTTTTGTATCATAATTGCCAAAAATAAATTCTAGATGAATTACCATTATTTGTTTCTAGTTTATGCTTTACAACGCACAATTCACTACAAAAAAATACACTTCCGTGATGATACGTGTTTGTCATAGTAGGTCACGTTTTCTATCATGCATGTACATCCCTGACGATTTTATGACAAAATCAAGATAGTCATACCTATGTTGTCCTAGAAGTGTTCCATGACAATACCAAAATTATCATCACAGAAGTGTCCACTTCCATGACGATAAATGGCACGTCATGGAAGCGTTTTCATCAAGGGTAGCCGACACATGGCATCCACCATAACGGGTCGACATTAAGCTATCGGGTTCCAGTTTGGATCCGATAACCCGTTAACACCCCCGTCCAATGTTGATTTTCCACATGTAAAATTCTCATTCTTCGGAGGATCCACGTGTTGCCTCAGCATTGGGACAGATGTCATCCACTCATTGTACAGGAGGGGCCTATAATACGTTGGAACATGGAAAGGCCCAACAGTTGCCCATTTAGGTGAAAGACGCTGGCCCAATCAAAATTAGAAGTCCGACCCATATAGGGACTACTTGTGTCTGGTGCAGTTAAGCCCGCGGCCCATACGAGATGTGCCAATGTGGCCCATCAATGGCCCGTTAACTATTTGACACCATTGCAGCCCATCGTGAGTTCGAGCCCGTTAACAGCCCGCTATATATTTGGGCTTAGTATCGGCCCCATGTGGTTTCGACATGTTAACGACCCATTCAAGGGATGGGCCAATTTTCAGGATGTACGTCTATCGGCCTTTTAGCGACCCATTTAAGTGTTGGGCCAATTTCCAGTACGGTGTGTATTTCATCCTGTTAACGACCCATAAATGAGTTGGGCCATTTGCAGTTGGACCTGAGTTTTGGCCTCTTAACGGTCCATGCTCTTCATGACCAATACCAGCCTGGTTTCTCTTTAGGCCTACTAAAGGCCCACAACACAGTTGGGCCATATAAAGTCCGACCCGACTTTCGGCCTCTTAGCGGCCCATGCTCTTCATGGTCCACTACGAGTCTGCTATCTCTTTCAGCCTACTAAAGGCCCAAAATACAGTTGGGCCATAAATAGCCTGACCTTAGTATCGGCCTGTTAACGGCCCGTGAAGTCAAATGGGCCCACTTATTGCCCGCTTCGATGTCGGTGTCTTAACGACCCGGGAGGTAACCGGGCCGAGTATTAAATGTTGGCTCGTTTCAATTATAGAGGCCCAATAGTTCTTTCGGCCTGGTTATGGCCCATTAACTTAATGGGCCCACTAAAGTTTGAACATGTCAGTTGGGCCAATTAGACAACGTAAATTCTAGCCTAGCTATAATTTCATCCCATTACGACGAGCAATTATGGACAGGACAAAAACTGATCAATCAAAGGCCTATGAGAATTTTAGCCCATGTGAGCCCATTAGGGAAGCCCATTAAGGGCAGTGGGCTGCTTCGTTCATATAGGGCCCAAGATTGTTCGTGCTAACTAATAATTTCACTGCTTTTTTTCCTTCCTAGCGACTAGTTAGCTGGAACGAGAGTCGCACTAAGCAATCGTATGGCATATAAGGAAAACGTTGGACATCCAACATATATTACAGGAAATTACATCCACTAGGCAATCAAAGATTGATGCCAGTGCAAATAAATGAGCAGAACTTAATGATCTACAACCTCACAATCTGCAACCTCAGCGCTGATGACGCCCATAAGCATGTGAGCAAGTTCTTCCTTCTTTGCTACACTGTCTCTGAAAACACTGATCAGTTGTTGTTACGCAAGAATGTGCACCTCTGATTCCTCCATGATTCCCATGATTGCTTCAGCCAGTAATTCGTTCACAAACATACATTTTTTCCATTGGATTTGAGACAAAGAAAACTCAACAGATTCAAATGGCGATTTTGGGAGGCTTGTATTATTGATAGTGGAGAGTGTCTCGACCACTGCATCATAACATAAATTAGGAGGGGAATGAAACAGATTAATCAAGAGTTATTGCCATATTACTTGGCCTAGATTTATTGGAAAGAAAAAATGGGGTTGCCTTGCCGTTTTTAGAGTTTGTCTTCTTATCTTCAGCAGCCTGCACCAAATTAACACAATAGCATTGCTATCATTGGCCAGGTCAGATAATATGAAACAACATTGAAACAACAAATGTGTGGGCAACCAGACCACACCAACCTACACCAAATTAACACAATATGGCACAGCTATCATCAGTCAGGTAAGGTAATAGGAAAGCAAAATTTACACCATGAATGATTGGGCAACCAGAACAACACTACAATTTAGTGATGTGCATGATATGAGATCGTACACTCATGCAGCTCAGTATACAAAACTACCAGGCAATTTTCCTTACAAAAATCAACATTCTCACCTTTAATTATACATTCTGCTACAGGTAAATTTAAATATGATAAAGGTTTGATTCACGCCGATTAACAAAATAAATACTGATGTAAAAATTTAGTGATATACAACAGGTACTTACATCAGCATTTGAGCACAAAGAATTCCCACAAGATACTTCCCTCGGACATGATCCCAGTTTAGAAAGTCTTCTATCCTTTAAGCTTATTTTATAAAAGAGAGATGGGTAAGAATCATGTAGAAAATATGATCTGAATGCTATAAAATTTCATGATGTGTGGATACGCACATGCTTCTTAGAATGGAGTTGACATATTTTTGATGGACTGGAGTGGACTAGTTCTTTGCCCACTTGAATCTGCTTATTATCAGTAGGAGTTGGGTTTATCTATGCTGGAGAAGTATCTATGAACACTGGAGTTTGTTTACTATCGCCTAGCGTTTTGATCTTTTGGAAAGACCTTGTTTGTAAACCTTCAGATTCTAACATAGCCGTCTTCCCCTTGCATTCTTTATATAGAAGAATGGTGCTTCAGTTATAAAACATGCTACGGTAGAGAGATGGAATAGGTACTGAAGAATAGAAAGGCATGACATATTGACATGTATTCCCTCCATCCGGAAATAAATGGATGTGTCTAGGCGTATTTTAGTTCTAGATACATCCATTTTTATCTATTTCTGTGACATGTAATCCGGACGGAGGGAGTATGATGTAAGAGCTAGGGATACGACATGAAAACGGAGTAAAAAAACACTAGTTGAATGTGGAAATGTATGATAGCGGAATATATATAGAAAAACACTAAGGCAACATATGCGTGTATGATTGGGAAACTAAGATGGCATTGCAACAGACCACTAGGACATCACTTCAATGTAAAAAAGCATGGTATGGTAGACAGATGAAGTACATACTTATGAATAACAATGCATAAGATATTCAAAAGCATGATGTCCAAACTAAACAGATGGCATTGCGACAGAGTAGAATGACAGTACTTAAATTTGAAAACATGTTATCATGAATGGAATATGTAGTGAAAAACAGGAAGACATGACTTAATTACATGCATGACCAGCACGCTAAGCACATGGCATTGCAACAGAGTAGATGCACTCCAGGACATTTTATGCATGATGTACCCATATCACGGGCCAAGTTAGAGCAAGGACCTTGTGGGGTGTATAGGACATTGTTGCGTGACGTTCTTGTGGATATATCAGTGTGTGCAATTATATTTGACATGCATGGAAGACAACTAGTAGTTACATTTATGTAATGAGTACTTGTAGGAGACGACATAAATAATAGGACTGGGCTTAACTAACAGCAACAAGTCTAAAAAACTAAAGGGAGAACATAGATGCAATCTACAGAATATGTATCACTAGTACTCGAGATTAACTAGATGACACACAAAAGTATTAAAGAACAACATAGGTAATACTAGAAGTGGTACATTCACCAGCCTGTGGGATAACATTGGCTGATTGATGATAACTATGGAATAGCGTTACCTAAAGAACAAATCTCTTATCTGAACTATGGAACAGGGTTAACTCCTGAACAACACTCCTAGGAGATCAGCATGAATATACAGTGAAATGTGATAATCTATTTGCCATGCTTAGATGAATAACAAAGCCATAAATGCTGCACACAAGTAAGATGAGGGTACAACCTATCTGGCCGCCATCCATAGGAGTGAGCATCATGTGCTGACTTGTTGATGGCCCTGCAGTTGTTGTGGAGGTCCATGCCAGGCATGCACATTCGATGCAGGGAACTGTTGAGTGGGAACTATAGCTCCCTTCTGGTGTAAGCTTCCCTTGTTGGAGCAGCTGCGATGAGAAGGAAGACGGTGTGGGCGAAGATGCAGAGAACACAAAATGTTACGAACGACACATATCGCTGATCTGAAGAAATACCCTAAGAGATCAACAATAAGGTACGAGAGTGGTCACACGTCTGTTGACTGAGAACTAAATTGGGGTCTTACGATTTTATTTAGTTTGGTATTGTCCGATCTACGCTGGATGGCTTGATGGCCGTCTTGTGCCTCAAGTCTAACACTTTTCAGAATCTTCCTAGAAGAGCCAGCAACCACTGGCAAAGCAGCCTGCCTCCACCATCCCTGGTCGCGAGATCTCCGACCAAAACCCCGCTTCCCGCCCCACCGCACTGCCGTGGTTGCACTGCCCCCGGCTAATCAAGAAAGACTCGCCGTCATCCAGATTCGATGGTTGAAAGGATCGAGAAGAGGTGTCTAGAGGGGGGTGAATAGACTCTCAACGAAGAAAAGTAGCAATTTTTAAGTTCTTCAAGTTGAGGTGGAGTTTAAGCACAATTTTAACATTCACAATACATACCAAGCAACCATGAAAAGAGTATATGAGCAGCAGAAAGTAAACCATGCAAATTGCAAAAATGTAAAGGGATGGGATTCGAGAGTGCAAACGCAATTGGAGACACGAAGATTTTTTATCCGTGGTTCCGATAGGTGGTGCTATCGTACATCCATGTTGATGGAGACTTCAACCCACGAAGGGTAATGGCTGCGCGAGTCCATGAAGGGCTCCACCCACAAAGGTTCCACAAAGAAGCAACCTTGTTTATCCCACCATGGCCATCACCCATGAAGGTCTTGCCTCACTTGGGTATATCTTCACGAAGTAGGCGATCTCCTTGCCCGTACAAACTCCTTGGTTCAACTCCACAATCTTGATGGAGGCTCCCAAGTAACACCTAACCAATCTAGGAGACACCACTCTCCAAAAGGTAATAGATGTTGTGTTGATGATGAACTCCTTGCTCTTGTGCTTCAAATGATAGTCTCCACAACAATCAACTCATATGGATTTGGTGGAAAGATGATTTGAGTCGAAAGCAACTTGGGGTAGGCTAGAGATCAAGATTTATGTGGTTGGGATGGAATATCTTAACCTCAACACATGAGTAGATGGTTCTCTCTCAAAAAATGAATGCTGGAAGTGTAGGCATGTTCCGATGGCTTTCACCACGAATGAAGAGAGGGTGGAGGGGTATATATAGCCTCCACACAAAATCCAACCGTTACACACAATTTACCAAATTCAGTGAGACCGACTCATGGAACTCGGTCAGACCGATTTAGTTCATAATGTGACCGTTAGGCATTTCAGTGGGACCAACATGTCAACTAGATGGGACCGATCTCTTTAGGGTTAGGGCATAACGTAATCTCGGTGAGACCGATTACACAAACTCGGTGGGACCCACTTTGGTAATAAGCTAACCAGAGAGTTGGTCAGGCAAACTCGGTGGGACCGATTCGCTCATCTCGATAAGACCGAAACGTTACGAAGGGGAAATAGAGAGTTTGCATTGCGAACTCGATGGGACCGATCGCTCATCTCGGTTAGACCGAAACGTTATGAAAGGAAACAGAGAGTTTGCAATCCCATCTCGGTGAGACCGAGATCCCTATTGGTGAGACCGAAGTGACTAGGGTTCCTGGCAGTGGCTATGTCAAATGAACTCAGTGGCGCCGGATAGATCAAATCGGTGGGGCCGAGTTTGACTTTTAGTTTGAGACAATTGTGGACATGAGAAAGTGGTTGAGGGTTTTTGGAGCATATCACTAAGCATCTTGAGCAAGCAAGCCATTAAGAAACACCCCATCCCCTTCTAATAGTATTGGCTTTCCTATGGACTCAATGTGATCTTGGATGACTGAAATAGAAAATGTAGAGTCCTGAGCTTTGAGATTGAGCCAATCCTTTGTCCTTAGCATCTTGAAGGGGTTCCACGTCCTCTTGTCCATGCCACTCCACTGTTGGACTTACCTGAAATATACTAGATAAAAGTATTAGTCCAACAAGAGATATGTTGACATTAATTACCAAAATCACCCAGGGAGCACTTGTGCTTGCAATCTCCCACTTTTTGTTAATTGATGACAACATACATCAAAGCTTTAGATAAAGATATAGAGAAAGGCAGGTAAAGCTTTGGAAGGACATGTAACATGCATAGGCTCCCCCTACATGTATGCAATCATGTAAATATGGAAGATAAGAGCATGTGAGTGCATAATCATGACAAAGCAAGCAATGAGTTACATGTATCTTGGCTATATGCATCAGAGCAAATGGTGTGAATATAGGAAATGTACCTTCATGCTCATGAGTCCTTCTTGCAAACAATATGTACATCAGCAAGAGATCCTCATGCACATGAGTGTGATGCATATACTTACCTTGTGGTCTTGAGCTAGCTTTGGAAGAGATGAACATGAGTAAACAAGGTTAGACAACACAGAAACTTCTACTAAACAGAGCAAGAGCAGCAAACCACAAGAGTACCAAGATTGGGATGACATGTAGAGAGTGGGTACTAGGTACTCTATTTGAGTGTAGACATGTCCCCAAAGGTAAAGATCTGCACTGAATTCGAAGATATCCTTCCCTTAAATGTCTTGCTCCCCTGAATCTTATATGGGATACTAGGAGAAGATAAGGAATAGAAAATCAGAGCAAAGCAAACACACAAACAACATGAACATGTCTTTCCCCTCTAAAGACATGTGACTTCTCTCCTCTTTGAATACCAAGCATCTGGGGTCTCTCTTTGATGTTATTATTTATCTCTCTTTCCCCCTTTTGATATGATTAAGCTTTGATGTGAGCTCTCTCTCCCCCTTTGATATCAATTTCCAAGAAGGGGTCTTCTGGAGTGTGAGTCAAAATAGGTTTGGTCCTTGAGTCACATAGCAAAGTAGCAGGGAAAAATAAGGTGCTGGTAGATGATACGTCTCCAACGTATCTATAATTCATGAAGTATTCATGCCGTTGTATTATCTGTTTTGGATGTTTATGGGCTTTATTATACACTTTTATGTTATTTTTGGGACTAACCTATTAACCGGAGGCCCAGCACAAATTGTTGTTTTCTTTCCTATTTTAGTGTTTCGAAGAAAAGGAATATCAAACGGAGTTCAAACGGAATGAAACCTTCGGGAGAGTTATTTTTGGAACGGAAGCAATCCAGGAGACTTGGAGTAGACGTGAGGGAAGCTTCGAGGTGGCCAAGAGGCCGGGAGGCGCGCCCTACCCCCTAGGCGCGCCCCCACCCTCGTGGGCCCCTCGTGGCTCCCCTGACCGACTTCTTTCGCCTATATATATATCCATATACCATAAACACATCGGGGAACACAATAGATCGGGAGTTCCGCTGCCGCAAGCCTCTGTAGCCACCAAAAACGTCTCGGCAGCCCGTTCCGGCACCCTGCCAGAGGGGGAATCCATCACCGGTGGCTATGTTCATCATCTCGGTGCTCTCCATGACGAGGAGGGAGTAGTTCACCCTCGGGGCTAAGGGTATGTACTAGTAGCTATGTGTTTGATCTCTCTCTCTCTCTCTCTCTCTCTCTCTCTCTCTCTCGTGTTCTTGATTCGGCATGATCTTGATGTATCGCGAGCTTTTCTATTATAGTTGGATCTTATGATGTTTCTCCCCCTCTACTCTCTTGTAATGGATTGAGTTTTCCCTTTGAAGTTATCTTATCAGATTGAGTCTTTAAGGATTTGAGAACAATTGATGCATGTCTTGCATGTGCTTATCTGTGGTGACAATGGGATATTCACGTGATCTACTTGATGTATGTTTTGGTGATCAACTTGCGGGTTTAGTGACCTTGTGAACTTATGCATAGGGGTTGGCACATGTTTTCGTCTTGACTCTCTGGTAGAAACTTTGGGGCACTCTTTGAAGTTCTATGTGTTGGTTGAATAGATGAATCTGAGATTGTGTGATGCATGTCGTATAATCATACCCACGGATACTTGAGGTGACATTGGAGTATCTAGGTGACATTAGGGTTTTGGTTGATTGGTGTATTAAGGTGTTATTCTAGTACAAACTCTAGGATAGATCGAATGGAAAGAATAGCTTCATGTTATTTTACTACGGACTCTTGAATAGATCGATCAAAAAGGATAACTTTGAGGTGGTCTCGTACCCTACCATAATCTCTTTGTTTGTTCTCCGCTATTAGTGATTTTGGAGTGACTCTTTGTTGCATGTTGAGGGATAGTTATATGATCCAAGTATGTTATTATTGTTGAGAGAACTTGCACTAGTGAAAGTATGAACCCTAGGCCTTGTTTCCTAGCCTTGCAATACCGTTTACGCTCACTTTTACTACTTGTTAACTTGCTGTTTTTATACTTTCAGATTACAAATACTTATATCTACCATCCATATTGCACTTGTATCACCATCTCTTCACCAAACTAGTGCACCTATACAATTCACCATTGTATTGGGTGTGTTGGGGACACAAGAGACTCTGTGTTATTTGGTTGCAGAGTTGCTTGAGAGAGACCATCTTCAACCTACGCCTCCCACGGATTGATAAACCTTAGGTCATCCACTTGAGGGAAATTTGCTACTGTCCTACAAACCTCTGCACTTGGAGGCCCAACAACATCTACAAGGAGAAGGTTGCGTAGTACACATCAGTAGAGGATAAGAATCATCGAGTGGAGCTGGAACAAAATGTGCAGGATGCAAATGACAAAGTGTCTCCTCATCATTTTAAATCGGTAACACCGAGTTGTTGTCTTCGGTGGCACCGAGGTGATTCGGTTTCACCGAAAGAGACAAACCGGTGTGTCCGAGTTCATTATAGAGATAAAGCACTTGTCACCTCAGCTCACTAAGCAAATAAGATCTCACAAGGATTTGCAGGGAATTAACTAAAGGATTTGCAATGAATAGGATGCAGGGCATGCAGAAGAAAAATTAAAAAGAATAGAGATCTAGATGAATTAAGAAGGGAAACAAATATGCAAGAGACAAATGCAAGAACAATGAGAAACACTAGATAACTTCATCTAGAATTGGTCGGTGACAAAGTCACCTATGTTAGAGTATATTGACTTAGGAGTCAAGTGAAGACACTTGATCATAGGTCATACTCATAGTTTAAGCTCAAAATGGGGTTGCCCTTTTTTGTTTAAGCATTTTGATGTATTCACATCTTGTTGTGCTGCTTTCACCCATGACTTGGGGTAAAGCTTCTCTAAGATGGAAGAACATACCTTGGGTGGTGGTGTTGATCTTGATCATGTAGTTGAACTTGTGTGGGATGCTCAAGGTTGATGTAGTTCATTGGGAGCACCACTTGTAATTGGAGTTCATCTACCTACATGAGTTAGTTTTGCAAGGAGGAGCACTTGTGTATCCAAAGTCTCAATCATGAAATATGATACCAAAAGAAATTTGATATATATAAATTGTCAAAGGATATGTTTGAAGGGTTTCATGCTTCCTTGTCTTCAACCACCATATTGTAGAGACTTGGTGAGGTAGAGATTGCTCAAGATGTGAGTGAATTGCAATCTCATAGATTTAGATTCATCCAAGTACCTACAAGGGTTAGATAACATGCAAGGGTGCAAATATATCCAAGACATATGATTATCATAATAAGAGAAATATCAAGGATTAGTCGAAGGCTCATGCCTTGCATGTATCCAAATGGATTTCCTACTCCAAGTTTGAAGCATCAATGGTGTTCAATTCACCTCTGAACTGGCAAAATACTTTCTCATCAAGCGGTTTGGTGAATATATCCGCCAATTGATGATTGATACGAACATGCTTAAGGTCAATGTCTCCTTTAGCAACATGATCTCGAATGAAATGATGACGAACCTCAATATGATCAGTTCGAGAATGTTGCACGGGATTGTGAGCAATCTTAATAGCACTTTCATTGTCACAAAGCAATGTAACATGTTTCACATATATCCCATAATCTTTAAGAGTTTGGGTCATCCAAATTAATTGAGCACAACATGAACCGGCGGCAATGTATTCCGCTTCGGCGGTGGATAAGGATACCGAGTTTTGAGGACCAAGAAATTGACAAGTACCCGAAGTGGAGTTTCTATCGACCTTGTCTCTGGCATAATCAGAATCAGAGTAGCCAACAAGATCAAAAGAAGACCTCTTTGGATACCAAATGCCAAAATTTGGTGTATGTATTAAGTGTCTCACTATCCTTTTCACAGCCTTAAGATGACATTCTTTAGGGGCCGCTTGATATCGTGCGCACATGCACACACTTAGCATAATATCGGGACGGGAGGAACATAGATATAACAATGAACTAATCAAAGAGCGGTAAACTTTTTGATCAACGGGTTCACCATCTTTAGTCAAATCCAGATGTCCACTAGTAGGCATGGGTGTATTCATACCTTTGCATTCTTGCATATTGAACTTCTTGAATAAGTCCTTGGTGTACTTTGTTTGAGAGACAAAGGTACCTTCGTTAGTTTGCTTGATTTGCAAACCAAGAAAGAATTTGAGTTCATTCATCATGGACATCTCAAACTTCTCTGACATTAGCTTTCCAAACTACTCACTAAAATGAGGGTTAGTTGAACAAAATATAATATCATCAACATAAATTTGTCACACAAATAATTCTCCATTAACCCTTTTAGTGAAGAGAGTAGAATCAATTTTTCCGATCTCAAAGCCTTTTTCACTAAGGAACTTGGTTAAGAATTTATACCACGCTCTAGGAGCTTGTTTGAGACCATAAAGAGCTTTGTGAAGTTTGTACACATGATCGGGTTTCTTAGGATTAAAAAAGCCGGGAGGTTGTTTAACATAAACTTCCTCCTCAATTTCACCATTTAGAAAAGCACTTTTAATGTCCATTTGGTACAAGGTGATATCATGGTGATTAGCATAGGCAAGTAATATGCGAATGGGCTCAAGTCTAGCAATGGGGGCATATGTCTCACCATAGTCCATACCTTCGACTTGAGTGTATCCTTGGGCGACGAGATGTGCTTTGTTGCGAACTACTTGTCTATCTTCATCTTGCTTTTTGCGAAACACCCATTTGGTACCGATGATGTTGTGGTTGTTGTCGGGCTTCTCGACCAATGTCCACACTTGGTTTCTCTCAAAGTTGTGTAGCTCTTCATGCATGGCATTTATCCAATCCATATCTTCCAATGCTTCTTCAACCTTCATGGGTTCAATGCTAGATATGAATGAATAATGTTCACAAAAATTAGCCAAATGAGTTTTAGAGAGAGTGATTCTCCCGGTTTGGATATCATTGTAGATATGCTCAACGGGCTGGTCTCTAGCGATTCTTGCTCGAACTCATGAGAGATTTTGTTTTGGTCGGGGTGGAACATCTTATTCATCATCTTGTTCTTCTTCTTGGCCTTCTTCATGGTTGATGTTGTCGTTCTCTTGTCGTGGTGGAGAAGGAGGTTGATGAGGTTCATCTTGGTGTACTTCCTCGTTTTCTTCATCTTGGTGTGTCCCACTTGTGGATGCTTCCATATCAACTCTTGGTTCACCTTGTCATGAGGAAGAAGCTTACACTCGGACAGACGAGGTACTCTCCTTAAACTCCATTGGACGGATCTTGCCAATAGACAAGTCTTGGATTGCTTCCAAAGGGTCTATGTCTCCTACATCAATTGGCAATTGCTCTACTTGCGAGCCGTTAGATTCATCAAACTTCACAACTACCGTCTCTTCAACCTTCCGGGTGAAATTGTCGTAGACACGGTATGTGGGGACCCCGACTCATAAGTCGAGATCACCGAATGCATGTGTACAATGATCCCAAAGATCAATGCTCACTGAACACACAGTAGCTAAATAACATGAGTCTTACATCCATACATACCGTCTTACACAAATTGTGACCATTATGGTCAAGTCTTACATAGATAAGCCTTAAGGGCTGAACATCAAATGAAACATAAGCAGTGGAAATCTTCGCTGATAAATAGAACCCTTGCCATCTGCTTTAACCTACAGGCATTCTGACTGGGAAGCGTCCTAGTTCGCATGTTCGTCTCCAAAGAACTCTTCTTTGAACTCCTTCTCTTCCATGCCTGGTCAATTAAATAACCAGTGGCAAGCCAATGAGTACTTTGAATGTACTTGCAAGCAACCCATGATTTGGTTCAAAGTAACAATGCAACTGTACAACAAGTAAGCAACCTAGCTTCAAGCTAGTTGAGATGTCCTATCAACTTGTGAGATATGCATCAATGAACATGGGTAACCTTGAGAACATGTTACAGATATCAACATAAATGGAGTTTGGAACAATGCCATTTCATTCAACATGTCAACTCACCACCTTGACGCAAATAGCTCTCTTCCACACACACATGCACCGATATTGTAAAATTTCTGGACATAGTTTAAGTAGCACCTCCCAACTGTCCATGACCGTGGACATGGCTATTTGAATAGTTTGACACTCTACAGAGGTTGCGCACTTTACGCACAAGATCCGGGAAGCTTTCGTGTCATCCACGATCCCGCAGTACCTCAAGTACTCAGGGGAAGCACCCGATCATTACCTTTCCCTAGACGACACTAACATAGGGTCCACTAGTTGATACACGGCCCTCGTGTATAAGCAAAAGATCGTGGGACTCTGCCCTTTTCACATTATTACACATACACGAAGGGACCAACGGTGTGTCTGGTGCCCTGTGAAAACAGTCATGGCCGCCTATCAAAGCACGACCCCGTCCCGAGAGTGACCTCAAGTCACCCCCATCACTAGTAATGTGAGCACCATGCTGTATCAGCCTAAGTAATCAATAATGCCCCGTCCCATAAAGGGGTAGAGTGGTTGCACGTGTTTGGTTGGGACGGTAATCACACATAAATCTAATCCATCATTTTACACACACACACCAAAAGCTCTCTTTGGTACACCACTTCTTCCTCAAGTGGTGACCTCAGTTCAACATCTCCCAAGGGCATTAGGGGCACCCAATGGGGTTTTCAAAAGAATGTAACCATGAAGAGTTCATGGTACACATGCATCATTATGCATCAACTAGTCTCTTGACAATGCAATCATGAACAAGGTAAGGTCATGAGTAGGGGTATGCATCATGGGGTGGTTCACAACAAGTTTACCACCGTCATATTTCATCATCATGCAATCGGAAAAAGGGTACCGATGAACAAGAGGGGTGTCATGGTCAAAGGGCTGCTTGCCTTGTTTGGCTTGGTCTTCAAGTTCTTCAAATCCTTCTCCTTCTTATTCTTCACCAACTTCGTCTAATAGAGGATCTAATCGTCGCAAGAAAATAATGAGAAAATAAGGCAATAGTAAAACAGAAAAACCAAAGTGCTCAGAAAAATGTCAACTTATTTTTGATAAATACTAGGGGGAAATCTAAGAAGGGAAAATTACTAGTTATGGATTTGGAGTTGTGGAATAGGATAAATGGATTTTCAGAGGGGAATATAAATGCTCAAATTTGAATTTAAATTTGAACAGTGCAGAAAACTTTGATGGATATTTATGAAAGTTACACCATTAAATAGGTGGGATTTTTAGAAGGATTTAGGAGTTGGAAACATTTAATTTGGACAAATATTTAATCCTGTGGAATTTTTGCAAGTTTCCAAAAAAAAAAGAAAGAAGTAACACTGTGCAACCGGGCCTATTCGGCCACAGTGCAGCAGGCCCATGGGGAATCCAGCCCGCGCGAGGCTACCACGTCGAAGGTGTATTTGGGAAATACGCCTCCAGCTGATGCAGCAATCGGCGCACGTGCGTTTGTGTTTTAAACCTGGACGTGAGGCTGACGGGCGGGCCAAATGGCTGTCGTCGTCAACCTCAGGCCAGAGAGGGCGGCGAGCTCATCGGTGCCGCTGTGGTCGACGGCGACGCGATCTGAGGGCACCGACGTGCTCAGGACGGAGTCGCCGTTCGGGTTGAGGTGGATTTGGTCGCCGGGGTGCTGGGGTTTGATGGCGACGAGGAAGCCGGCGGCAGAGCTTCAGGAGGTGCTTGCCCCGGTCGATTCTGACTGTAATAGAGAGGGGAAACAAAGGGTAAATGGTCAGGGAGGTGTGGCGGTTCCAGATCGAGAGATAGAAGAGGCGGAGAGAGCTTGCACCTCGAGATCGACGGCGGCCTGAGGTGGCGAAGCTCGAGCTCGATCTCGAGCTCGGGCGCTTCTGGAGGTGAACTTGGGGTGGAGGGGCCTATTGGAGTGGGAGAGGACGAGTGGTGGTGAGAGGAGGGCTCGGGGATGCCTTATATAGGCGAGCGGTGGTCCACCATGGGCTCGTGTGCCGGCGAGCTCGTGCTCATCGCTACGGGCCTCGGGAGGGTGCTGTACCGAGTCTAGGGCATTCGTGGGGGTGCACTACGCCTAGGGGAGAAGAGAGGGAGCGGGGTACGTGGCAAAGCGGGTCCCCATCGCGGCCATCGACTGGCGCGCTCGGGCGGCGCTCTGTCCGCACGCGAGGAGAGCTGGAGAGGGAGAGAGAGGAGGGGGCCAACAGTGTAGCGTGCTGCGGACGTCGAGGTGCCTCGGCTGGTGTGAGGGGGAGAGCCGAGGTGGCCGGAGGTTCTTGGTAGGGGGCGGCTACAGTGCGGGAGTGCACTGTAGCGCGCTGCAGAGCACCCAAATGGCTGGCATGGCCATTTTCTACGCAATGTGGGCGTGGCCAAAGGTGTCTGGTAGCTCTAGGGGGAAGTAAAGAAGAGGGGAGGGGCATTGGATGCCCTGGGGAGCCAGTAGGAGAGGAGTGGGGTTGAGAGAGAGAAAGGGAAAAGGGCTATCCAGAGGGGTAAATGAGGTGGTTTCACCCCTCAATCATTGAGCTGAGATGCAGCCATTGTCAGTGGAGGTAGAGGAGGACTTGGTGGGGTTGTGGTAAAGAGTTTAGCCCATGGAGATTTGTGGAAGAGGTCAAAGTGATGTTTTTGGAAAATTGGCAGAAGGTGTTTGTTATTGATTTGGGAAAGAAGATGAACTCCTCTTGTCATAAGGCTTGAGAGGGTCGAATGGCATGAGAAAATAAGTGGTTCCACCAAGATTGAGTTCATTTGGGAAAAGTTGCCAATGCAACTTTTGTAAACCCTAGAGATCAACAAAAATGAGTTTTCCAAGATCTAGACATGAAAAACTATTCTCCTTGATGCACCACTTGGTGTAGTGTCATCATTTAGGGTTTAGAACATGCCCACAAAGGTTGAGAGCAAAAGGAGAAAGTTGACAATGTAAAGTTGTTCAAATTTGATTCTAGACAGAGAGGGTTTTGAGGCACTTTGATCAAGATATCCTTTTCTCCAACTTGTGTCATTTGGTCTAGATGCATAATTAGACCATTGGAGCATGTGCACCAAGTTTGAGAACATTTGGACAAGTTTGGCAATGTAGAGTTGCTCAAACTTCAAAATGGACAGAAATAGTTCTGAGGAGATTTGGTGATGTTATGTTGTTCTCCAAGACATGAGGCTTGGCAAGATCATCCAACATGTCATATGTGACATGCTAGAATGTTCTTGGAATTTTTAGAGAATATTTCCTTTGTAAATATTTCAAAAGCTTGAAATATCTAGAAAGGGTTTTTGAGGGGTTTGACCAATATTTTGAACATGACCATGTGTTGAAACTCTTATATATGGACAATATATATCCACCGAGTTTCCCTAAATTTTCACAAATATTTTGAAAGCATTAAAAATAATTTTAACCTATTAAAGACCATTTATGTCCTAAAGAAAAATCCTTTAAATAAAATAGCAGAATAACTTTTAAAATTATACTTTTGTGGTTTTGGGGAGTCCTATAACTAATAGGAGTCAAACATACTCTTTGAAAGATTTTTCATACCCCAAACCAAGTACTTGCAGTGCAAACCTCAACTCAAGGGTTTTAGGAAAAATAAATTTAGAAAATACTTTTTGGCCAAATTATTTTTGTAAGAAAATTCTGTATTGTACTATACACATGGTATGATCATTGGGCAGAAGTTTTGGATCAAGGAAATGAAGTATAGAAGGTGAAGCTATGTTGACTTTTAAGAGAACTTGAAAACACAAAGAGAAAACCAACTCAAATAAAAATTCAAATAATGCAAAAGTTTTTGCCAAACCACATTTTATCATGATTTATCATCTCAAGTGTTGTGCCATGAAAATCAGGGTGTGATAGACCTACCCCCCTTACAAGAATCTCGTCACCGAGATTCCCAAACTAGGCGCGGAAAGGAGTATGGAAACTTGGATTCGGGGTAGTCTTCACGTCCTCATACTGCTTCTGTTTCTGAGTGGTGCTCCATTGAACCTTGAAGTTCTTGATAGCGTGGCTTCGTATATTTCATCCTGCTTGATCCAGATGCAATTGGGATCTCTCGCGTAGGTCATATTGGGCGGGAGGTCGATGGCTTGGTGATCGATGTCCTTGTAGAGACCGGACTAGTTAGAAAGTCGGAAACATTTTCGAAGTGGTGTTGTGTGTAAAAATGTTGTGCACAGTGGGTGACTCAGGTGGTAAATCTAGCTGGTAGCCATCTATCCTTCGTCTTGCAGTGACCTCGGAGGGGGTTGTTAAATCTTGGTGTGAGCTTCCCTTTGACATGGAAATGCTTGGTTCCTTTGAGAGAAGTGGCTTGCAGATACACCTGGTCTTCGACGCAGATGTTTACTTCTTGATGATGGTGTTTGGTGTAGTTCTTCCTTTTGGACATGGCGGTTTTAAAATGTCTTCTAACCAGCTGAATGACTCTTCTTCCGTTTTCGGGTAGAGAAGTATGTCGCCAAATAAAGATGACAACTAACTCGTCCAAGTATTCCATGAAGTCTATGGGGTACGCAAAGTAGGCTGGGGTATTGGTGGTGGTCTCGATTGAGCATTAGCAAAGGTCTTCTCGTCCTAGAGCCAAAGCCTGTGGTCATGATCCGACCATGTTGTGGTTTGGTGGGGCTTAAGAGTTTTAAGGATTCTAGTGTGCGGGTGAACGTTTATCATCTTATCCTTAAGCAAAGTTTCTGAGATGTCAATAGTCCTACCTAGTCTTCACATCATATTACCAAAAGAATCATCTCGTATAGGTCAACTCCAATCATCACTCATGTTATTCATATCCTCATGGCTCCTGTTGGGGATATAGTTACTGAGCGTAAACCGGCCAGGAGGGCCCGGTTCACCTTCAACTATATTAAAGCCCACCGTGATCCAGAAGATGGCGTTTTACTAATGAAGCTTAGAAGCCCGAAGCCCAAAGGTGGATTAGGGCCCATAGTGGTAAACCGCCATGATTATATAACTTGTATTGTAAGTTAGGAAAGGAGAGACCGAGCCGGACACTTGTATGAGTCGGCCACGGGACTCTGTAGACCGGTCGGGCGTCAACCTATGTATATAAAGGGACGACCCGATGGCGGTTCAGGGACAAGAAACAACAACTTGAGACTCAGGCAAAGCGGATTTGCTCCCTGGTCATCGAAACCCAATCAATCCCATCACAACTAGATGTAGGCTTTTACCTTCATCGAAGGGGCCGAACTAGTATAAAACTCCCGTGTCCCTTGTCCAGTTTAACCCCTTCAAGCTAACCCGTCACGATGGCTCTACGACTAAGTCCTTCCATGAGGACATCTGACGTGTTAATTCCATGATAGTTGGCGCCCACCGTGGGGCTATCGCACGATGGTTTTGAGTTCTTGAAGGGGCAACTCTGAAGGACTCAAGGGGTACGTGGTTGACCGGATGACCAAGAGTCGTCGCGACACGTGGTTGGCCGGATGCCCTGAGCCGGACATCTGCACCGACCTCGTTGAGACGGCTTAGCGTGCGAGTCCTGCCTGGGTTAAGCCCGCCATGAAGCGTGGGCTCGTAGGATGTGTCTGTGGGATCGGATCTGAACCAGTGTCTGAAGGCAAGACGGCTGTTTATTCCGACGGCGAGTCATCCACTAGCGAAACCGAGTCCCTATACCAAATTCATGATGGTGTGTTCGAAGGATATTCCGATGGCAACAGTATTCCGGACCTCCTTGAACCGCCAAGTCGGGTTGTTGTTTACATGCCCGGAACACAACCCACTTTGCAGTCCTCATCTACAGCGCCAATGAATACCGGATTAGCGGCCACGGCAGGAGCCCCGACGCGCCGATCGGCTCAAGTCCTCTCCGGTTTGATCAACGCCTGGGCGACCTTGTTAACCACATCAATTACCCCGGAGACGTAGGATCAGCACAATGCGGGCATTGCGAAGCTGAAGGACCAAATAACGCAGGCTAAAGAGGACCTAGCAACTGAGGATGCTAGGATGGCTAAAGAACGGGCCGCTTTGGATGCTCAATCATAGCAGATACATGCACAAAATTACCGACTCATGTTGGATCATAATGCATCAAACGACGTAATGCAAAGGAAGTACCGATCGCGTATGCAGCCGATCTTCGAAGGATTGAATCTCTTTAATACACCGGGGGCTGGGCCGAGTAATCCGGCAGCTGCAAACCAGACCGACACACTTAGGACAGCGCCAGATCAAACACGGATGACGGAACCACCTCGACAAACGGATAAACCGCCGCAATACGTGTCCACACCGCCAGGTCACTTCTCGAGCCCGTTGGATAACATGATTGCCGCAGCATCTCGCCTGGCAGCCATACCGATGGAGGGCGATTCACTGGCGGCGATTGAAATGTGGCGGGCTAGGGACCTTGTCGGTGTCAAAACCGGTTGATCTCTGGTAGGGGGTCCCGAACTGTGCGTCTAGGCGGATGGTAACAGGAGACAAGGGACACGATGTTTTACCCAGGTTCGGGCCCTCTTGATGGAGGTAAAACCCTACGTCCTGCTTGATTGATATTGATGATGTGGGTATTACAAGAGTAGATCTACCACAAGATCAAGGAGGCTAAACCCTAGAAGCTAGCCTATGGTATGATTGTTATATATTGTATATATGTCGACTAGCCTGGCCCTGGTTTATATAATGCACCAGAGGCCTAGGATAACAAGAGTCCTAGCCGAATACGCCGGTGGGGGAGGAGTCCTTGTCTTGATCACCAAGTCTTGTGGAATCTGCCTTGTATGCGGCACCTGTCCGGACTGGCCCATGAGTATGCGGCCCTGGGGGTCCTCGGCCCAATCTAACCGATTGGGGGACGACGTGGTGAGTACCCCCTAGTCTAGGACACCGTCAGTAGCCCCCTGAACCGGTCTTCAAGTTAGGGACGCTCCTCGATTCTTCCGAATTGTTCTTCATCTTCGGTTGCCGGTCTTGAAAACTGGTTCAACAAATCTTCTCATCTTCGATCTTGAGGATCTCCGAAATGCATTCGGCGAGTTTATACGTTGGGTATCCGAGGAGCCCCTTTATGTTTCCGGCCTTTATCAATGCCTTGTTATTTTTATGCCACACCTCGGGGTTGAAGTTGTTCCCGGGCGGCAGTGTCCTCTTGCGTCCGAGCTCCAACGCCGGACTGCATTCGAGGTATCTTTTGCAGCCGAGCACCAATGCCGGACCACTTCCCAGCTCTAACGCCAGAATGTATCCGAGCTCCAACGCCGGACTATGTATCCGAGCTCCAACGGCGGACTGTATCCGAGATCCAACGCCGGACTATGTGTCCGAGCTCCAACGCCGGACTATGTATCCGAGGTGTTGTAAATCACCTTGGTTCAAACAAGTTTGAAGAAGTTTAGCCGAGCTTAATGCCAGAAATGCCCTCTAAGGAGCCAGCCACTTGCATCCGAACTATATGCCGAATTGCTTCCGAGGTGGTACACCACCCCGAATGTGGGCTGATTTTTGGTCAATATTTTTTATTGATGCAATTTATTCTCTGACGAGATATCTAGCTAGTAGCCCTCAAGATGTGTATCGGTCTAAAACCCGAGATGCCCATGAAGGATGACATAAGACCGCTGATCCCCGTAGCTACTGAGACTCAAGTTGATTTGCAAAATCGGTCTGAGGATCAAGTCCTAGCTCGACAGAATACTTCAGGACACAAAAAGCGGCATGCTCAGTTCTCAAGACTCGGGTTGGGTGCGGCCGACCAACCTGAGGATCAAAATCTCCTCGGAAACTGTATTGCACTTAAAATTTTCTGCATAGAACAGGCAATGCAGTAGCCCCCGAGACACTGGTCGGGTGGCAACACTAGATCAGGGGATTGATGTGCCCCTTTAATATTTGTAAATAATAAGCCCGAAGCCCAGTAGCCCCCGAGCCTTAATGCGGGCACATGAGGCCGAATTAAGGATCGATATCCATAGTAAAATCACAAATTATGTGTAATGACTCTATGTATCCAAGTACTTTACGTCATTAATGCTCGGATCCATATTGTACAAAACTTTGTTGACCGACCATCAGCTTCCACCTCCTCGGCCAATAGCCGAGGAGTGTTTGTCCTACTTTATAAAGCCTTTATGAGGGCAAAGATTGACAACAAACAAGGCAATCTGGCCATATGGTTTTATAAACAAAGGTACGCGGAGAGATATGTTATATTACTATTTAACAGAAGAAATGTCTTCCAAAGAAATAGTCCCCCTATCGGTTCCTTTCTTTGGGTTGTCATGCTAAGCATGATCATGAAACCTCAGCTCCAATGTAAGAGCAAAATATCGAGGATTTAGTTTGGGAGGCCAGTTATAGCCCTCGGTAGTGTTCGGCGACAGTCGAGGTCAAGCCGGAAACACTTCGGCCAATGTTATGAATGGCCCGTCATTTAATATAGTCATCGGATCGCTGACTAGTTTACACCTATTGTGACAGTCAGTTTTAGGCTTTCTCCACTGAGGTGCTTGACCATGCGAGCTGGAAGCACAATCGCAGTGGTTCTCCCTTTGCACACCTAGGCGAACAAAGCAAAACGTAGGAGGCAAGCGCGGGAGCCAGGCAACCCAACTATTGACCGAAGACACAATTCGAAACTGATGCATATATAGCAATATCCGAGAATGTTATTGCCGAATCTCTAAAGGTGTCCGGCGTTGCACTGCGAGACTTGTGCTGTAAACACACAAATAGTTTAAAAGTGCCAAAAGCTTTGGAAAACCAAAAAATGTCAGTAAAAACATGACGTCCAAACAAGATCAAGTGTTCGGTGCCTATTCGAAAATTTGACTTTAGAAAAAAAGTGCTTCTGCCGTGCTTTGACATGACACATCCTATCTCAAGACTTCAAGCGGTTCAGCCTACGGCTTCATTCTCCCATCCCAAAGGCGGAGTACTTCTCATTAGGCCAGTTTAAACTAAACTCTAGCGGTTTTGAGAGAGAAATTAGGCTCCCCGGCTAGTGACCGCACACTCGTGCCGAGAAAAGGAGTGATAAATAATAATAAAAACTCTGCAGCGACTAAGAAGAAAAACACTTATCATAAAACGGCTCACATAAATTTAAGAGCCCCCAAGTGACTTGGGTAAAAGAATGATTGCATATACCGAAGTACTTATATCATATCTATGTTCAACCGAACTTTAAACGCGTCTTAACTGACCATCGACTTCTTCCTCTTCAGTCAAGGACCGAAAAGTGTTATGTACTCCATCTGTCGAGAATATCAATGGTGTTTCCAATAACCAGGCAATTAGGCCATAAGGCTGTAACAGGCAAAGCGCGCTCAGGGAACTTATGCTATATTACTGCAAAGAGTAAGAAGCATCTTTGAAGAAAATAGTACCCCCACCGATACCTTTCGTTGGTGCTCATTGTTATTATGAGACTTGTGCAATAGATTTTTTGTACTCATGAGTTCCGTTGTGCGTCGACCATGATTGAAAACAATAAGAGCGCTAGCTTTCGGCTTCTCCCAGTCCGAGGTCCGGCTCGGGTGACCCGATTGTGACAATCGCAGAGGTGCTCCCTTTACTCCCTAGCCAAACAATCAGGAACGTAGGGGTAAACATAGGAGCCAGGCAACCCAGCTTGCAAATCGCTTAAGTCAATATGGTGCATATTGTGGCGTAATACACGAACAAGGAAAGAAGCCGTACAAGTATAACCATATGCAAGAGGAAAAAGCTTCATGAAGGAAGCCCCCAAGTAAACGGGGTATTTGAATTTGCATGTCACAAACAAAGTTTGGACAAGGAAATTTTTACAAGCAACTTTTTTCCAAAAAAGTATAATGCTTGGCCGAGCCGAACAAAAGTTAAAAATTTAAAACTTTGAGCATGAAGACAACTTAGTTGGTTAATGTGTTCGGTATTGATGACGCGGTCCGAGCTTGGTGCGGGACAAGGTTCCATCCCCGAGCCGGTCCCGAGGTGGCGGAGCAAAGAGCTCGGCACTCTGAAGTGGTGACATAGCACGGTCAATGCAGGACGGCAGGGTGATGCCGAAGTCCCCGACATGGGGTAATGAAGTGTTGACGAAGCCCCCCGTCCAGCTGAGGTGACGCCAAAGGATATAGTCCGGCTGGATCATTTTCCTGTGCACAAAAAATAGTGCAAACCAGAGATAATAGTAATAATAATAATAAAAAATTCGTTGCATAACAAATAATTTATGCAAAGTGAGTAATAAAAGAAATATGGCCTGGCGCCGAAGTCAATGTCGATGCCGGGCGGCGGCGTGATGCGGTAAAGGCATGGCAAGTCCTGAATTCACAGGTCGGTTCGAGTTCCGGATGCGGCGTTCGCCGGACTATGTACGGAAACTGACCGAACCACCATGCGACCGTCGTTAATGCGACCACCATTTGATAGACCTGCGTACATATGACGGACAAACCAGAGTAATAATTCATTGGAAAAAATGAACCCTAACATGCAAAAAATACTAGGATTAATAGCACCTGGCTTATTTGTTGTAGCAATCCGAAGAAAGGTGATTCCCAAAATTGGGACTCGATCCGCACACCTATCGCCTGATGGGCGATAAAGCTACGCCATGGCGATGCTGGCAAAGGTTGGCTCGCCGAGGAAAAGCCCTCGGTCCAGCTAACGTGACGGAGCTGGTCGGCCAGCGACGCCTAAGTCTCCGGAGTAGGTTGATGAAGAGATGATGAAGCCCCCGGTCCAGTGATGCAGGTCGTGACGTGGTCGATGCCGGCTTGATGAAGTGACCGTGTGGCAATGCAGGTGTGCCCGCTCCGTGTAATCCGTGGGGCGGCGATGTTGGTGACGATTTATCCTTCGCGATGCTGAACTATTGTTCGGCTGGCCGAGATGATGATCCGAAGAAATTGAGCTCGGCTCAACAAAGCGACGACGTGTCTAACGTAGGTCGGCCGCCGTGGAGTGATGTTGTTGGGCTGGTTTGACACCGGCACGACGATGAAGTTCGTATTGCAAGAATACTTTTAATACTACTGGGATGTGTTTGAGAATAAAACACAACACCCCATACGAAAACTTCCTTCAAAAAGGATGTCTGAGATCCCATTCATAAAGAAGATGAATTCGGGTCGGATTCGTTCTCGCGTAGAAAACAGATCCAAAAAGTGATGCACTAATTGGAAGTTTCCCGGAGTTTGGACGGTCAGATCGAGCTGAAATTTTAGCAGGTGGTAGATATGGGAATTCCACAACAAATCAACAGTTGGATCCTCCAAAGGACATCCGAGCTAGATGCTGGATACCACGCCCTAAACTCGTCCGGATTCTCGTCCAGATGCAACAGGGCTCCGGTATATCGGAGATTGCCGGAGATTCCTCCATCGGAACTCGACGAAATTTTTGCAGGGTTGTTATAGACTCAATTCCGCACAATTACAACGAAGCGATCGTTAAAACGACACTCGAGGAGGTGGTGGCGGCAGACACAAGTCCGTTGTCCAGAAAAACAGTACGGTCGCCTGAGGGCAATGTTGACGTTGAGCCCCCGGGCTCCCTGGATGATTCCTCCATGATCTTGATAGAGATCAGAGTTGATATTGATGAAGGCCCTCATCCGAACATGACGATCGGAGGTAGGGCGCAGTCCTTGGTCGAACCAAGGTGACCAACCGAGCTGGTGACGAAGACGCCAAAGTCGCAGTTGATCTGCAGGCGAGCCATCGACCTTTTGCCGAACACACAGTGGAACTCTCAATGAAAGCACAAATGTCGGTGTCAAAACCGGCGGATCTCGGGTAGGGGGTCCCGAACTGTGCGTCTAGGCGGATGGTAACAGGAGACAAGGGACACGAGTTTTACCCAGGTTCGGGTCCTCTTGATGGAGGTAAAACTCTACGTCCTGCTTGATTGATATTGATGATGTGGGTATTACAAGAGTAGATCTACCACGAGATCAAGGAAGCTAAACCCTAGAAGCTATCCTATGGTATGATTGTTGTATATTGTATATATGTCGACTAGCCTGGCCCTGGTTTATATAATGCACCAAAGGCCTAGGATAACAAGAGTCCTAGCCGAATACGCCGGTGGGGGAGGAGTCCTTGTCTTGATCACCAAGTCTTGTGGAATCTCCTGTCCGGACTGGCCCATGAGTATGCGGCCCTGGGGGTCCTCGGCCCAATCTAACCGATTGGGGGACGACGTGGTGAGTACCCCCTAGTCCAGGACACCGTCAGAACTTCTTCAAACCGCTATGGTGCAGCAGCAGGCTTATTGCTATAGCCGAGATAGAATTCATTCAACCCCCCGTCCAAGCAAAAGCTATTGCAGGCACATGGATGAACCGGAAGTGTCTAGCAGTGCGCGGCGCCGTAATGGACCCAATCCGGCGCGCGGTGAGGTAAATGCTCATGACGTGGTGGATAATGGCAGAGCATGAAGGGAGGCCGCTTTGGCAGCACAATATGCGGGTCGTTATCAACCCGCCCCCGTTCAGCCAGCAGTATCAGTAGACCGAGGCACCGGACTTGCCTTTAGTTCCTGGGGAGTGCCGTGTCTCATTCCGGCTCTCCGTAATGTGCGACTTCCCAAGGATTTCAAGGTCCACGTAAGGTGCCTAATTACACCGTGGATCAGCCACCTGAGGCGTGGGTCGAGAGTTATGAGATGGCAATGGAGATGCTGGATGTGGATGAAGCGGCCTGTGCAAAGTACTTCACGATGATGTTGGAAGGGACAACCCGTACTTGGTTGAAAAACCTACCAGCCAACTCCATCGAGTCATGGGATCAGTTGAAGGCCCGGTTTATAGCCAATTTCAAAGACACGTGCAAACAGCCTATGTCCATTGTGGATCTAGATGCCTGTGTTCAAGGGGAGAACAAGTCAACAACTCATTGGGTGCGCCGGGTTTCAGAAGTTTTGCATTCGTCCGACCGGATTAACGCTGGTTAAGCGATCATAACGCTAGAGCGTAATTGCCGGTTTAAGTCGCTAAAAATGAAGTTGGGACAGCTCAAGCGCCACTGCAATGACATGGGAACCCTTATGGCAGCCTTGGTCAAATATGCCGATTCTGATAATACCAAGGATCCCGATTCTGATGAGGAGAAACCGGAGAAGGGAAAGAAGAATGGTGGTGCAAAGGGACAGCATCACAACCAAGGAGGCCATGGGAATAATGGTAAGCGCAAGGCAGATAGTTCCGATCTTGTGGCTAATACCAATATGCAGCGTCGTAAAGGTAAACCACCCCAGCGCTGAGGAGGGATGAATCTGGAGCGTTTGTCAAACCAGCCCTGCCCAAAGCATGGGACCAAGGAGGCCCCTTCCACACATCTTTGGAAAGATTGTTATATCATGAAGGACTTCAAGAATTCCGATATCTTCCAGTATGATCAGGGTCCGTTGGGCAGTTCAGGTCCAGGTTTTCATGGTGGCAGCAGTTCAAACTCTGGATTTCAAAATAATCAGGGCAACCAGAATAACCAAGGTGGTAATGGCCAACAGAATAATCAAGGAAATCAGCAGCAGTCAGGTTATCAAAGTCACCCCAAGCAGTTGAATGGTGGGCAGTATCATGTGTTCACTACTAGCCTGTGTAAGCGCGATCAGAAGATTCACAAAAGGGCAGTTAATGCTGTTGAATCGGCAGTGCCACGTTATTTACGGTGGTCCGAGCAACCCATTGTGTGGAGCAGAGAGGATCAGCCGCCCGGGGTTGACAATCTGGGTCAACTGGCTTTGGTGGTAGCGCCTCAGGTGGGAGGTTACAAATTTACCAAAGTCCTTATGGATGGAGGGAGCAGTATCAACATCCTGTACTATGAGACTTTTCATCGCATGGGTTTGACAGACAAGAGTCTTAAACCGTCCAACACTTTTTTTCATGGTGTAGTACCAGGTAAATCGGCATATCCTGTTGGCAAGATCGCTTTGGAGGTTGTGTTTGGAGATGAGCATGATTCCAGGTCTGAAAAATTGACATTTGAAGTGGTGAAAATCCAGAGCCCGTATCACGCACTATTTGGATGGCCGGCTTATGCCAAATTCAGGGCGAGACCCTGCTATATCTATTTACAGCTCAAAATGCCGGGTCATAAGGGGACTATAACAGTACATGGAAGTCGAAAGATCGCTTTGGATTGTGAGGAAGGTGATGCGGCTTATGCTGAGTCGGTTTGTGCTACGGAGGAGCTGAAGTTTTATAAGGACAATGTTGATCCGGCAGACATGACCCCTCTGAAGAAGCCCACCACTGAGCATGACACGACCCTTAAGTTCAAACCGGCTGATGAGACTAAACTTGTTGACTTTGTTCCTGGCTATTCATCCAAACAGTTTAGCATCAGCACCAATCTGGATCCGAAATAGGAAAGCGCGCTCATCGAGTTCATCCGTGAGAACCGGGACATTTTTGCATGGAAGCCTTCTGACATGCCAGGTGTACCGAGGGAACTCGCTGAGCACACTCTCAATACTGATAGTAGGTTTAAACCGGTCAAGCAATTTCTTTGCCGCTTTAACGAGGAAAGACGCAAGGCCATTGGTGAAGAGGTAGCCCGGCTGTTGGCTGCTGGATTTATCATCGAAGTATTTCACCCTGAGTGGTTGGCTAATCTGGTGCTCGTTCTCAAGAAAAACGGCACTTGGCGTATGTGTGTGGACTACACAGATTTGAACAAGGCTTGTCCAGCAGATCCTTTTGCTCTCCCGCGTATTGATCAGATTATTGCTGCGACGGCGGGTTGTGAGCGCCTGAGTTTCTTGGATGCTTATTCAGGTTATCATCATATTAAAATGGTAGTTAAGGACCAGGAAAAACAGCCTTCATCACTCCCTTTGGAGCCTTCTACTATGTTTCTATGCCCTTTGGGCTCAAAAGTGCCCAGGCAACTTATCAGCGCTGTGTGCAAAATTGTCTTCACACGCAGATTGGGCATAATGTTCATGCCTATGTGGATGACATTGGGCGTAATGTTCATACCTACGTTTGACAATCTTCGGGTTTACAAAATGATGCTTAATCCGGACAAGTGTGTTTTTGGTGTTCCGGTAGGCAAGCTCTTAGGCTTTCTGGTGTCCAACAGAGGCATTGAGGCTAATCCGGAAAAAATCAAAGCGATTACATCTTTGGCTAAACCGAAGTGTATCAATGATGTTCAGCGTTTGGCGGGTTGAACTGCCGCCCTTAGCCGGTTTATCAGCCGTTTGGGAGAGAAGGCGATTCCTTTGTATCAGATGTTGAAAAAGATAGACGATTTTGTCTGGAGTGACGCAGCTAATGCGGCGTTTGAGGACTTAAAGCGGCAGTTGGTTGAACCGCCGGTTCTTGCTGCTCCGGTTAACAAAGAGCCCTTATTATTGTACGTGGCTGCTAATGCCCGTGCTATCAATGTGGCAATTGTGGTGGAGCGCAAAGAGGCTGGTAAGGAATACCCGATTCAACAGCCGGTTTACTATATCAGCGAAGTACTTATCGAGTCAAAGCAATGGTATCCGCATTGGCAGAAGCTGGTTTTATGGGGTTTTTATGGCAAGTAGGAAGCTCAAACAATACTTTCAAGGTCATCCCATTATAGTGGTCAGCTCAGCTCCTTTGGGTAATATAATTCAGAACAGGGAGGCAACTGGCCGGGTTGCAAAGTGGGCAATTGAGCTTGGCCCGCACGGATTGAAGTATATGCCTCGGACATCAATTAAGTCACTGACGCTTGTTGACTTCATCAATGATTTGACCGAGTTACAGGCACCAGAGGACAAACCGGATAATACATACTGGACCATTCACTTTGATGGATCCAGGCAATTGGAAGGCTCGGGGGCTGGAGTTGTTCTTACTTCCCCTCGAGGTGATAAAATTTGTTATGTTCTCCGCTTAATGTTTCCTTGTACTAACAATGCAGCTGAGTACGAGGCCTTACTCCACGGTCTCCGTGTAGCTAAGGAAATGAACTTAAGCCGGGTTCGCTATTTTGGAGATTCTGATCTGGTGGCTCAGCAAGTTTCTGGTACTTGGGATTCTAAGGATCCACTCATGGCGGCTTACAAACGTGAGGTGGATATTGTGGCAGGTCACTTTAAGGGTTATCAGGTTGAGCACATTGACCGGCGCAAAAACAAAGCAGGAGATGCTTTAAGCCGGCTGGGATCTCAGCGTAAACCGGTACCACCCAATACATTTTTAGATATCTTGCATAACCCGTCTGTTAAGTTGCCTACAGAGGAGGATTTAGCTTTTCCTGATCCAAAGGCCCAATTGGTGGCCGCTTTACATACCACTCTAGATTGGACGGTTCCATATTTGGCATATATGAACCGGGGCGAGTTACCAGATGACGAGGTTTTTGCCAGACAGATAATTCGGCGGTCCAAGTCCATGGTTATTCACAATGGCGAGTTACACCGTTGTAGTGTTTCAGGCGTATTCCAATGTTGCATTTCTCCTGTAGAAGGACAAGAGATTCTACGGGAAATTAATGAAGGGTATTGTGGTCACCATGCCGGTTCAAAGTCCCTGGTGGCTAAAGCTTTTCGTCGTGGATTCTATTGGTTGACATCTCATGTTGATGCAGAGGATCTGGTAAAGCGGTGTGACGCTTGTCAGAAATTTTCACGTCGAGCTCATGTTCCGACTCCGGAGCTACGAATGATTCCTATTACTTGGCCTTTTACCACTTGGGGGCTTGATATGGTGGGACCTTTTAAGCGCTCCCAGGATAAGAAGACCCACCTGTTGGTGGCGGTGGACAAGTTCAGTAAATGGGTTGAAGCGGAGCCCGTCAGCAAGTGTGATGCAGCCACGGCGGTTCAATTTCTCAAAAAGATCATTTTCCGTTTTGGTTTTCCACACAGCATCATCACAGATAATGGCACAAACCTTTCTAAAGGTGAGATGGAGGAGTTTTGTCAACAAGAACACATCCGGCTTGATGTAGCGTCCGTGGCTCATCCCCAGTCCAATGGTCAAGCTGAGAGGGCGAATCAAGAGATCTTGAAGGGTATCAAGCCCCGGCTTATGGTTCCTTTGAAGCAGACGCCGGGTTGTTGGGTGGAAGAATTACCATCTTTGTTATGGAGTATAAACACCACCCAAACCAATCTACGGGTTATACACCTTTCTTCATGGTTTACGGGGCTGAAGCCGTCCCCCCAAGTGATATTCGTCATGATTCGCCACGGGTTGCGAATTATGTTGAAGTGGGTAATGAGCAAGCACGCCAAGAGGCGCTGGACCTGTTGGATGAGAAATGGGACATGGCTTTGGCTCGATCGGCGGTTTATCAACAAGACCTGCGGCGTTATCATAGCCGCCGTGTTAAGACACGAACCTTTCAAGAAGGCGACTTGGTGCTCCGGCTCATCCAGGATCAGACCGATATGCACAAGTTATCCCCACCTTGGGAAGGACCCTTTGTGGTTAGCAAAAATCTGCACAACGGATCATACTACGTCATTGACGTTCGAGAAGACTCACACAGTTCTGAGGAGGAGACCCGGCGGCCGTGGAACATAGCTCTCCTTCGGCCTTACTACACTTGAGCCATAGGCTTTTCTTATGTACATATTTCAACATTGTATATATTATAATAAAAATAATAAATCGGCATCCTTGCTATAAGCAGGGCCTCTTCCGTTTTGTCTTCAAATCTCTTTGTTTACATGGGGGCTTCAGCTGACAAAGCGAAGTACTACCTGTTAAACCGGCTATCATGCCACAATACAGCTTGGGAGCTTCACACCCAAGGGGCCAAAGAGAGTCTGTATGTTATGCACAGCTCAAACATAGGCACCCATTGAGCGCAGCTCACAAAGTTACTTGAGGGCTCTTTGTGCAAAGCAACAAAGAGTTTAAAAGGACCCTTGTAATTGGGTATCGACCCACGGCTTGGAAGCCTGGTGTATTCACCTAAAACCCCGGGTTAACCTGCCTTCATCAAGTAAGTCACTCCTATCCAGGTAATCCTGGCACGACCCGCCAAACATTTGACAAGTCAATCTTATACAGACCCTAAACTTGTCAAAGTTAAAACGACGATTGGTTAGTTGGAGGCCCATCTTAAAAGGCTTTGCAAAATGGTTTAACTCAGTGGCCTGGCAGCCCATGAAAAGCCTCTAATTTGGGCCTAGCATCCCTTGAAAAGCCTTGACTACATGGTTTCTTGTTTTATTTTTTGCCAAGTTTTCACCTTTTGATGAATTTATCTTGAACCGGTGTTCTTTGACCCGGTGTGGCTTTTTAGTCATCATATTAACCTGGTGATTGTTAACCCGGCTTGGCTTTCAACTATAAGTTGTCAGACCATCTTATCAAATCGGTGTTTACAAAACCCGGCCTACTTTGACTATATGTCGCCAGTATGATCATCTGGTGTTAATCGTAACCCGGCATGACTTATTCATCACATCATTATAGGGTAAGGGATATAACAGCCAAAGATTTGGGTTTTCACCCTTACTAAGTGATTTCATATCACATGTATGAGTTATTCCATATTTATTCCGCTTTGGTTATTAGCCAGGATTTATCTTGGGCACTATGACCCGTCTAGCGGTAAACCGCTCGGACATCTCTTTTTATGCAGACATAGGGATTGCATAATATTATGAAGATATATAAGCCAACATTGAAATTGGCATGGCGGATCTAGCAAAGTATATCCAAGTGCACGATGGCAGCAGATCAAAGTATTTTAACTAGCCTATTACAAGGTGCTTTAAGGCCCCAAATATGGTATTGTTCTTTCCACAGAACACAGTTTATGAAGCATCAACCAGATTGCCGGATCAAGCCTCATCAACATGATGACGTGAAGTTGATGGATCATCTGGCGTCGGTTCAGCCTCCTCCTCCCCATCCAGTGGCTGGAAGTCAACGGTGGTCCAGTCAATCCGGGTTAAGGCCTGAAAGACAGCCTCTTCACTTATAAGTTCAGCCGGATCAACATCAGGGGCGTAAGTGTGCTTACAGATTGGCGGGATAAGATTTTGCACTTCCGTCATGACAGTGTCAATCCGTTTGTTGTTGGCATCATAGAAGGACCGGTGAAAAGTCAAGTTAGCTTCTTCTGCCAGTTGACTCGCCAGAGGACGCATCTCCCTTGTCACATTTTTTAGGGCTTCGTTATCAAACTCTGCCCCGTTTTCTTGTTCACAAGGAAAGCCCTTGGCGATATCAACCGGATCCAGGTCAGCTATCCATGCTTTGGCTCGAGTAAGGGCCAACAAAGCGCCAGCCCTGGCAGCGGATTGCTTCATCTCTTCTATCTGTGCTGGCGTCATGGATAACCTTGCTAGAGTGTCCTTGATCAATGTTGGGGCCAGATTGTTGTATGAGGCGGCACAGATAACCCGTTGGGCACCGGTATACAGTTGTTCAATCAGAGTATATGCTGCCTTCAGCTTCATCCGCATGTGAGAGCCCAGATGAGCAATGCGGCCACCTACAACGGTTTAAGAATTTCATGTTAAACCGGCACCTTATAAAGATGGTCATCAAAGAAGCCTTGGCAAGAGTACTTACCAAATACTGCAGAAGTCATGGCATTCACTTGGCGCTTCAACCCAGTTAGCTCTTCCGCCACCGGTTTAAGAGCTGACTCGGTGTCTTCCGACCGCTTCAGCAATGCATTCTTTTCAGTCTCCCAGTTGGCACGCTCTATCTTGAACCCTTCTTTGAGTTGCTCCACGGCTGCCAAAGCGGTTTTGAGCTCATCCTTGGCCTTGGAAGTTTCTGCTTGTTGGGACTTGATGTTTTCTTGAAGATCAGCAATTTGAGAGCCTTGGTGATTTATATCAGCCTGTCACAATCAGATGAGGAGCATGTAAATAATTTATCAGAAGTCCCAAGCATATAACAAGTTATACACTTGGCACTTGGGGGCTAATGCGGATTGCTTCTTTACTGCTGGTTGTTTGAAGTCCCAAGGATCAATACAAGTTTTAATCTTGGCACTTGGGGGACTAATGTGTGTTTGGTCAGGAAAATACACAAGTAAAGAAAGTCAACAAAGTACAGTATGGAATATAAAAGTCCCGGTTTGTCTTTACAAGAAAAACCGGCCCTTGGGGGCTACGAAGTCGAAGTGTTCTCTCTCTTTAAAGTCCCGGTTTATCTTCAAGAGATAAACCAGCCCTTGGGGGCTACAATACAATGAATGTACAAAATAAAGATGAAGGTGTTTTGAAGATTACCTCATAGCGTTCCTTCATCAGATTCACTAAACCGGCTTCATAATCTCGGCTGGTGTAAAGCCGGTTCAAGAATCCAGAATGAAGATCCTGAGCAGAAAGGTTGACATAGCTTGACAAATCGGTTTTCCCTTTTCCCTTGCCCATAGCATCAAACTCGTCCATGGCAGTATGTTTTGATAAAACAACTGGATTGCCTGGGGTGGTATAAGCAGTGCCAGTGACAATAACATCATCATCATCTTTGGCTGGGCTCGGTGGATTGACATTATCTTTGGCTGGGCTTGGCGGATTGGCAGAAGGGCTTGGCGGATTGGCAGCAGGGCTTGGGGGATTAGCAGCTGAACTCAGCGGATCAGCAACTGGACTTTTAGGCGTGGCATGTGGACTTGATGTATCAACATGTGTATCCGGATTAGCCTCCGGCGGATTAGCATCAGTAGCTGGGTCTTGCGGGGCAGAGTCATCTATGACAATATCAGGATTTTCACCAGCAGTTTCTGGGGTCTTCTCCGGTTCAACATCGTTAGTGGGGCCACTGGTCTTGGCTTTCTTGCTCAACCGGGCCTTGGCACTACCACATCAAAATAAAGATTAGCATGATAAACAGATGCATGAAGAAACAAACCGAAAAACAATACCCTTACCCAGCAACGGTCTTGAGGGGAGGCAGCTAAGTGGTTGATGAACCTCCAGACGAGTTGGAAGATGCCTGGTAATTCGGATCAGACGGTTTAAGTGGGTATCAGAAGAAACCCTCCAAAGGATAAAGTTTTTCGGGAGAACAAGTAACCTCTGGATGACGCTTCCGGGTTGGTGTATCCGGTAAACTGGAAGAGGTGACTTGCTGGCCACTATGTCGGGTTGTGCGACGCCCTTCAGGGTTGTGTCTTCAAAGAAAATTTTGGATCCATATAAGCAAGAGGGTGAGAGTATTTCACTTTCCGAACTGCACGGCGAAATCTTTGAACCGGCACAAGATCTGAATCGGAGGAAAGAGAGATTACCTCAACATGGTCCGCACGGCTGACCTCTGCATTGTCCTGATAATAGTAATTGTTAATAAGATGTAAGAAAAGGGAGCCAAGGGAGTCAAGTTCTACCTCTTGATCCGAATCTTCAACATCTTCGGGCGGATCAGCAGTTTCGTCGGTCTTCTTCTTAGCTGCTCTCTTGATAACTTTGCTCTTGGGACGAGGAGCCCTTACCGGTTTATCTGAAGCCTTCCTTTTCCAAAAGGAGCTATTGGCCTGTAAAAGATAAACAAAGATTTATTGGAACAAAGTTAAAGCGGAGGTGGATCAAGAAAGCACAAAGTTAAAGTCTTTACCGCTGGTGGTTTGTTGGCGGTGTAGAAGGGGGCCAGCCCGATTTGGCTGCATGCGGCGATTGGTTCGTGTAACATCTTCACCGATTCGGTGACTTCGTCATTGGTCATTTCTATTTCATTAAACCGTTGAGGGTCCTTAGCGTCGCCGGTATACTCATGCATTAATCCGGAGCGGCAACTTAAGGGCAGGATGTGCCATTTAACCCAACAGCGAACTAGATCAACACCAGTCAAACCTTTGGCCAAGGGAGCCCGGAGCTTGGCGAGTTGAAGGGCATAAGTTTGCCGTTCTTTGGCAGTTAATCGTCGAGGTAACGGGTGGCCGTTGCTAAGCCGGTGAGGGCGGTAACCCGGCAAGGGATTTTCTCCAGCAGGGGAAGTGTTCTGACAATAAAACCAAGTTTGGTTCCAGTCTTTGGGATGACTGTGGTGTGATGCATGTGGGAAATCCACTTCCTTCCGCTTCTGGATAGATACCCCACCAAGTTATGTGTTAGGACCATCAGAAAACTCAGTTCGGCGGTTTAGATGGAAAAAGTCCTGGAGGAGCTCAACGGATGGTTCCTCTTGAAGGTAAAGTTCACAAAATACTTGAATGTTGCATATATTTGATATGGAATTTGGTCCAATATCTTGTGGATGGAGTTGAAAGCTCGCAAGGACATCCCAGATTTTTTTTGATCCGGGAGGACTGAAGCCCCGGTCTAGGTGCTGCCTAAAAACAATAACCTCTCCATCTTGAGGCTCTGAAGGGCACTCAGGGACAGGAACTTGCCAGTGAAGAACATTTTTTTAGGCTAAAGCGCCACTTACAACATAGCCATTGTTCTGCGTTTCCGTAATCCGGGATGGAACCCAGTTGCAAGCGGCGAATTGCTTGGTCATCTTGGAAACAAACTGTAAAAGGAAAAGTGAAGTCCGGTTTACGATAGATGGTTGTTTAGTGTTAAACCGAGGAATTTGGTGAAGGTATATATGTGAGTTAAATCGGAGTTTTTCTACTCAAAATAAGGTGGCGGTTTAAGTGAGGGCTAATGATATACGGCGGATTACCAACTACTAAAGATTTAAACCGCCCTTAGGTGGAGGAGCCAGAGATGAAAATCTGCTAAGTGTTGACAGAAATAGGTTTCACACAATAATGAAATTAATTTGGATCTACCATGCTTCAATAAAGAAAAAATTCTGCGACCTATAATGGCATTAAGCAGAATAGAGAAGGTCGAACGTTCTATTGAGGATTCCATACAAAGAAGGAAGATCTACTAAGTGCTGAAAATGAATACGGAGCAACTACCGCACGAGATCTACGCTACTGATTGGATCAAAGAAACCATGGCAGAAGTAAAAACGAAGAACGGAGATGGACGAGAAATTGTACAGATGAACTCGTCAACCCTAGCATAGATCTAAAGATGCAGAAAAGGGAAACCTTACCAGTACAGATATACTGCGGAGGGATTTTGCGAGCTCTGGTTCAATTCAGGGTGATGAAGTGGCCAGGGACGAAGACGATGGTGCACTCTGTGGCAGCGGCGGAGCTCGAGCGGTAGGGGTTCGCGAGAGGGAGAAGAAGAGGCAAGGGGAAAAGAATGGAAAGACCCGTCGGCTTTATTTATAAGGAGAAAGGGATAAGTGGTAGGCGCAAAAATCGAGGAGCCTGAAGCGGCAAGAAGGGCGCGCCTGTCGCCTCGATCTTTAGGATACCATTAATGAAGGGAATCTTTTTAATCTTGTTTACAGAGATGATGTCATGATGATCTATTGTTGTGTCCAGAGGATGATGTCATGGCGGTTTAACAAAGTTTACGGGAGAATACATCATGGCGGTTTACAAGAACATAAGGAGATGATCACATAATTTCTTTAAGTATTGAAGATTGACATGAACAGGTTCAAATCAATCTGGGGCCTAATGTTGGGGATATAGTTACTGAGCGTAAACCGGCCAGGAGGGCCCAGTTCACCTTTAACTATATTAAATCCCACGGTGATCCAGAAGATGGCGTTTTACTAATGAAGCTTAGAATCCCGAAGCCCAAAGGCGGATTAGGGCCCATAGTGGTAAACCGCCATGATTATATAGCTTGTATTGTAAGTTAGGAAAGGAGAGACCGAGCCGGACACTTGTATGAGTCGGCCTCGGGACTCTGTAGACCGGCCGGGCGTCAACCTATGTATATAAAGGGACAACCCGGCGGCGGTTCAGGGACAAGAAACAACAACTCGAGACTCAGGCAAAGTAGATTTGCTCCCTGGTCATCGAAACCCAATCAATCCCATCACAACTAGACGTAGGCTTTTACCTTCATCGAAGGGGCCGAACTAGTATAAAACTCCCATGTCCCTTGTTCGGTTTAACCCCTTCAAGCTAACCCATCACGATGGCTCTACGACTAAGTCCTTCCATAAGGACATCTGATGTGTTAATTCCACGACAGCTCCCGAGAGGGGGTCTAACAAAATCATACCTTTCAACCATACTCAAACTCATATGCATGGCTATCCTAAGAAATCACGTCGTAAGCCACTCCAAGATCTTGTTTCCTTCCTGTCAATCAACTCCAACAACCCATTAACTTCCATTAATCACTACAAATCCAATGTCGATTGTGTTCCACACGATCTTCTAATGTCCTATAAGCCCCAAATACTTGAAAGAGCTATCTCTACTATAGTTAGTCCACCAATTCCCATCTTCGGGGTCAAGTAACTTCCAACCGCAAGCTTATATAGATCCCTAAATCAACTCCGAAAATTAATCCAATCTCCTAGTTTATTATCCACCAAGAAACATGGTATCATAATTGAGATCATCGGTATAAATCCAATTTAATCTGAACCATGTAGACTTACTCAACATCTAGACTCCCTTAGGATCACCTATTTAATCCAAATATCATGTCCAGCTATCTTCTATCAATATCCCCTGGCTAAGTCAAATCCTTATACCTTCAAGAATTTCATCGTGCGATCATAATTTTCCTACAAAATCCAATTTGCTCCATGGGTAATGAATGCTATGCTACTCTATTAACATGATCCCACCAAGTTCATTAACTAACATGAAAACCTCATAATCCACCAAAAGTCTCGAATAATTCCTCAAGGTCTCTGATATAAACTCATCAAGTCATTTGTCCTATATCAATATCCTCAAATAGGTCTACCAGTCTTGGTACTACCTTAGGATGATAATGTGCTCGTTCACTATGTCCACTAGTTCCATAATGAACCAGTGCAAGGTTACGGACGCTTAGTTGGTTCTCTTGCAATCTTGTGGGTTAAGCACTTGGTTAGGGATTCGAGCTGGGTTATCTCGTGAAGTCCCAAAGGGTCTAGGGATGGGTTTCCAGTCTTGAGGGGTAAACATAACTCTTCAGGGTTGCACTTGGTCAAGGAGGTTGTAGAAAAGGTCTTCAGTGCTAGCTGGTTGCCGAAGTAGAATCGTTGGTGTATCTTGCCTTGGCGGTCTTTAGTTGAGGAGATAGATGAGAGGGAAAAGTAGCATAGAGGAGGGGGATGCCTAAAGGGGTTCTATAGCGCAAGTGCAAACAAACAGGTGCCAAAAGGCCACACACAATTCCATTAAGATAAGATAGGTGATATAGTCACATACATGCTGCCTAAGGCAAAAGTGCGACTTATATCGAAACACAAATAGATAAGAACAAGCAACACTCAACATGGTTTCATTTGAACCATCATATGGACTCGACTGCGCATAGGGGGTACACGACTTATCCTACCCTAGGGGTCCTTGGATTCAGTAGTCATGCTTGCTTCATCACTTTAAGAGAAAGGCGTTCAGTTTTCAGCTTCTAGGTTCCCCTGGGTGCCAATGGACATGCGACAGTCGGCTGCTTGTTGGGACACATCCTATTAATATGCCCGAGTTCACCACACCCATGACACGTGACGGAAGAAAAAGGGTTGCTATTCAGTCTTGGGTATTGTCATTGGGGGCCTGACTATGATCCTTTATGAGGTGGATATGGAAATCCATTCCTATGCCTTCTGCGTGGGGTTTGGTGGCGAGCTCTCTGAAGTTCCTTGATTTGCTACTCCTGATTAGAAATGTGGGCTCCTAGGGCAGTGATTTGCTGTTCTTGCTCGACCACCTTCTTCTTCTCGAGGCAATGGAGGTGCAGAAGTGAAGGGAGATCTTGGCGAGCCTTGAGAAATGCTTCGGTAAGGTGACGTAGAAGGTAGTCTCCTGCGTTGACGAAGCGGATCTGGTACTTGAGGGTTGGATCCTCGTCTTCTGGGGAAATCATCAATTGAGTCGGAGCTCCAAATCCGCTCTTGCCAGGTAGGTAGCGGGTGGCATGTTCTTCTTTCATTTCTGGAAGGAGGTCTCGAAGACGGAGGAGTGCTTCGTTTGCCACTTGCTAAATGGCTAGGTCTCTTGTTGGCATAGGTGGTCCAACGAAGAACCACCCCTGAGGTGAGGTCTTGGCAGGCACAAAAACCTTGGCGTAGAACTCCTTCTCGAACACATCATTTTCCAGTTCGTGCAGGGTGTATATGGGCAGCAAGGGATAGTGGCATTGTTGGAGGCAATCTCTTAGGAATGATGGAAATCCTGTCGTAAGGAGTCTCAAGGAGGCGACGACCATCTACAAAAGTTGAATAGGAGGGGTCAATACTGAAAATATCCCTCAGTTTTGGGAAATCTAAGAAAAAAGGCAAGGTATAGGTGGGCTTGATGATTTGTTTTATCCTAACTAACGACCATGCTAACTAAGGCTTCCTATAGTCAGGATGGCTTTGATACCAGCTCTGTGGGGACCCCGACTCATAAGTCGAGATCACCGAATGCACGTGTATAGTGATCCCAGAGATCAATGCTCACTGAACATACGGTAGCTGAATAACAAGAGTCTTACATCCATACATACCATATTACACAAATTGTGACCATTATGGTCAAGACTTATATCGATAAGCCTTAAGGGATGAACATCAAATGAAACATAAGCAGCGGAAATATTCGCTGATAAGTAGAACCCATGCCATCTACCTTAACCCTACAGGCATTCTAACTGGGAAGCGTCCTAGTTCGCATGTTCGTCTCGAAAGAACTCTTCTTCGAACTCCTGCTCTTCCATGCCTGCTCAATTAAATAACCAGTGGCAAGCCAATGAGTACTTTGAATGTACTCGCAAGCAACCCATGATTTGGTTCAAAGTAACAATGCAACTGTACAACAAGTAAGCAACCTAGCTTCAAGCTAGTTGAGATGTCCTATCAACTTGTGAGATATGCATCAATGAACATGGGTAACCTTGAGAACATGTTACAGATATCAACATAAATGGAGTTTGGATCAATGCCATTTCATTCAACATGTCAACTCACCACCTTGATGCAAATATCTCTCTTCCACACACACATGCACCGATATTGTAAAATTTCTGGACATAGTTTAAGTAGCACCTCCCAACTGTCCATGACCGTGGACACGGCTATTCGAATAGTTTGACACTCTGCAGAGGTTGTGCACTTTACCCACAAGATGTGGGAAGCTTTCGTGTCATCCACAATCCCGCAGTACCTCAAGTACTCGGGGAAGCACCCAATCATCCCTAGAGGACACTAACATAGGGTCCACTCATTGATACATGACCCTCGTGTATAAGCAAAAGATCGTGGGACTCTGCCCTTTTCACATTATTATGCATACACGAAGGGACCAACGGTGTGTCCAGTGCCCTGTGAAAATAGTCATGGCTGCCTATCCAAGCACGACCCCGTCCCGAGAGTGACCTCAAGTCACCCCCGTCACTAGTAATGTGGGTACCATGCTAGTATCAGCCTAAGTAATCAATAATGCCCCGTCCCATAAAGGGGTAGAGTTGTTGCACATGTTTGGTTGGGACGATAATCACACATAAATCTAATCCATCATTTTACACACACACCAAAAGCTCTGTTTGGTACACCACTTCTTCCTCAAGTGGTGACCTTAGTTCAACATCTCCCAAGGCCATCAGGGGCACCCGATGGGGTTTTCGAAAGAATGTAACCACGAAGAGTTCATGGTACACATGCATCATTATGCATCAACTAGTCTCTTGACAATGCAATCATGAACAAGGTAAGGTCATGAGTAGGGGTATGCATCATGGGGTGGTTCACAACAAGTTTACCACCGTCATATTTCATCATCATGCAATCGGAAAAAGGGTACCGATGAACAAGAGGGGTGTCATGGTAAAAGGGCTGCTTGCCTTGTTTGGCTTGGTCTTCAAGTTCTTCAAATCCTTATCCTTCTTCTTCTTCTTCAACAACTTCGTCTAATACGGGATCTAATCGTCGCAAGAAAATAACGAGAAAATAAGGCAATAGTAAAACAGAAAAATCAAAGTGCTCAGAAAAATGTCAACTTATTTTTGATAAATACTAGGGGGAAATCTAAGAAGGGGAAAATTACTAGTTATGGATTTGGAGTTGTGGAATAGGATAAATGGATTTTCAGAGGGGAATATAAATGCTCAAATTTGAATTTAAATTTCGACATTGCAGAAAAGTTTGATGGATATTTATGAAAGTTACACCATTAAATAGGTGGGATTTTTAGAAGGATTTAGGTGTTGGAAAACATTATTTTGTATAAATATTTAATCCTGTGGAATTTTTGCAAGTTTCCAAAAAAATAAAAGAAGAAGTAGCACTGTGCAACTGGGCCTATTCGGCCACAGTGCAGAAGGCCCATGGGGAATCCAGCCCGTGCGAGGCTGCCACGTCGAAGGCGTATTTGGGAAATACGCCTCCAGCCGACGCAGCGGTCGGTGCGCGCGTTTGTGTTTTAAACCTGACGTGTGGGACCCACACGTCAGGACGTGAGGCTGACGGGCGGGCCCCACGGCCGTCGTAGTCAACCTCGGTTTAGAGAGGGCGTCGAGCTCACCGGTGCCGCTGTTGTCGACGGCGAGGCGATCTGAGGGCATCGACATGCTCAGGATGGAGTCGCCGTTCGGGTGGAGGTGGATTTGGTCGCCGGGATGCTGGGGTTTGCCGACGATGAGGAAGCCAGCGGAAGAACTTCGGGAGGTGCTTGCCCTAGTCGATTCCGGCTGCAATAGAGAGGGGAAACATAGGGGAAATGGTCAGGGAGGTGCGGCAGTTCCAGATCGAGAGATAGAAGAGGCGGAGAGAGCTTGCACCCCGAGATCGACGGTGGCCCGAGGCGGCGAAGCTCGAGCTCGATCTCGAGCTCGGGCGCTTCTGGAGATGAACTGGGGGTGCAGGGGCCTATTTGGAGTGGGAGAGGATGAGTGGTGGTGAGAGGAGGGCTCTGGGATGCCTTATATAGGCGAGCGGCGGTCCACCGTGGGCTCGTGCGCCGGCGAGCTCGTGCTCGTCGCTACGGGCCTCGGGAGGGTACTGTACCGAGTCTAGGGCGTTCGTGGGGGTGGACTACGCCTAGGGGAGAAGAGAGGTAGCGGGGTACGCGGCAGAGCGGGTCCCCATCGCGGCCAGCGACTGGCGCGCTCGGGCGGCGCTATGTCCGCACGCGAGGAGAGCCGGAGAGGGAGAGAGAGGAGGGGGCCGATAGTGTAGCGTGCTGTAGACGTCGAGGTGCCTCGGCTGGCGTGAGGGGGAGAGCCAAGGTGGCCGGAGGTGCTTGGCAGGGGGCGGCTATAGTGCGGGAGCGCACTGTAGCGCGCTCCAGAGCGCCCAATGGCAGGCATGGCCATTTTCTACGCAATGTGGACGCGGCGAAAGGTGTCTGGTAGCTCTATGGGGATGTAAAGAAGAGGGGAGGGGCATTGGATGCCCTGGGTAGCTAGTAGGAGAGGAGTGGGGTTGAGAGAGAGGGAAAAGGGCTGTCCAGAGGGGTAAATGAGGTGGTTTCACCCCTCAATCATTGAGTTGAGATGCATCCATTGTCACTGGAGGTAGAGGAGGACTTGGTGGGGTTGTGGTAAAAAGTTTAGCCCATGGAGATTAGTGCAAGAGGTCAAAGTGATGTTTTTGGAAAATTGGTAGAAGGTGTTTGTTGTTGATTTGGGAAAGAAGATGAACTCCTCTTGTCATAAGGCTTGACAGGGTCGAATGGCATGAGAAAATAAGTGGTTCCACCAAGATTGAGTTCATTTGGGAAAAGTTGCCAATGCAACTTTTGTAAACCCTAGAAATCAACAGAAATGAGTTTTCCAAGATCTAGACATGAAAAACTATTCTCCTTGATGCACCACTTGGTGTAGTGTCATCATTTAGGGTTTAGAACATGCCCACAAAGGTTGAGAGCAAAAGGAGAAAGTTGACAATGTAAAGTTGTTCAAATTTGATTCTGGACAGAGAGGGTTTTGAAGCACTTTGATCAAGATATCCTTTTCTCCAACTTGTGCCATTTGGTCTAGATGCATAATTAGACCACTGGAGCATGTGCACCAAGTTTGAGAACATTTGGACATGTTTGGCAATGTAGAGTTGCTCAAACTTCAAAATGGACAGAAATGGTTCTGAGGAGATTTGGTGATGTTATGTTGTTCTCCAAGACAGGAGGCTTGGCAAGATCATCCAACATGTCATATGTGACATGCTAGAATTTTCTTGGAATTTTTAGAGAATATTTCCTTTGTAAATATTTCAAAAGATTGAAATATCCACAAAGGGTTTTTGATGGGTTTGACCAATATTTTGAACATGACCATGTGTTGAAACTCTTATATATGGACAATATATATCCACTGAGTTTCCCTAAATTTTCACAAATATTTTGAAAGCATTAAAAATAATTTTAACCTATTAATGAGCATTTCTTGCCTAAAGAAAAATCCTTTAAATAAAATAGCAGAATAACTTTTAAAATTATACTTTTGTGGCTTTGGGGAGTCCTATACCTAATAGGAGTCAAACATACTCTTTGAAAGATTTTTCATACCCCAAATCAAGTACTTGCAGTGCAAACCTCAATTCAGGGGGTTTTGGAAAACTAAATTTAGAAAATACTTTTTGCCAAAATTATTTTTGTAAGAAAATTCTATATTGTACTATACACATGGTAAGATCATTGGGAAGAAGTCTTGGATCAAGGAAATGAAGTATAGAAGGTGAAGCTATGTTGACTTTTAAGAGCACTTGAAAACACAAAGAGAAAACCAACTCAAATAAAAAGTCAAATAATGCAAAAGTTTTTGTCAAACCACATTTTATCATGATTTATCATCTTAAGTGTTGTGCCATGAAAATCAGGGTGTGACACGGTAAGTGTGAGAGTTTGAGCCATAACCAGGTAGGAAACCTTCATGAGATTTGGGAGCAAATTTAGAACGGCGATGCTTATCAAGAATGTAGCACTTTGAGCCGAATAATCAAAAGTATCCAACTTGGGGTTTGTTACCGGTGAGTAGTTCGTATGTCATCTTGCCGAGTAGCTTGTGAAGATACAAGCAATTTGTTGCATGACAAGCTGTCTCAACCGCTTCCGCCCAAAAGTGTTTTGGTGTCTCATACTCATTAAGCATCATTCTTGCCATCTCAATAAGAGTACGGTTCTTCCTCTCAACAACTTCATTTTGTTGAGGAATGTACGTAGCCGAGAACTCATGTGAATTCCCTTCTTCGTCAAGGAAGGAATCCACATTTGCGTCCTTGAACTCCGTTCCGTTGTCGCTGCGAACCTTCTTGATCTTCACTTCAAATTGATTTTGGGCCTTCCTAGCGAAGTTCTTGAAGATCTTTTGGACCTGCGATTTATCATCAAGAAAGAGCACCCACGTAAATCTTGAAAAATCATCGACCATAACTAGACCAAATGAGTTTACACCGAGACTTTTGTAGGCATTGGGACCAAAGAGATCCATATGGAGTATCTCAAGCGGTCTTCTCGTGGTCATGATATTCTTCATGGGGTGGCTTCCTCCAACCTGTTTTCCTGCTTGACAAGCACTACAAAGCCTATCCTTGTCAAATATAACATCTTTTATTCCAAGGATATGATCACCTTTAATAAGCTTATCAAGATTTCGCATGCCCACATGACCTAACCTTCTATGCCACAACCAGCCTTTAGAGGATTTAGCAATTAAGCAAGTTCTAGGTTGAGACTTTTTTGTGAAATCAACAATTTATAGATCACCTCTACGTATATGGGTAAATACCATTTTATGATTATCTCTCCGAAACACTTGGCAATCTACTTCAGTAAATAGGACATTGAAACCGAAATCAGCAAGTCTAGATACAGAAAGTAAATTATAGCCAAGAGATTCAACGAGTATGACATTTTGTATGGAGCTATCATGTGAGATGGCCACCTTACCGAGGCCAACCACCTTACCCTTTGATTTATCACCAAAAGTGACATACTTTCGAGGGCCGTCGTTTTCAGCAAGCTCATGAAACATATCCTTGTCTCCGGTCATATGATCGGTACATCCACTATCAAGGACCCATTCCTTTCCTCCTGCCATGTAGCCGCGAAGATTAGCCATAAGACCAAAGTGTCTTATTGCATCATCAAGATCATAGTCACTATGATCATCCTCATCATAGTATCCATGTTCAACATCGTCATGTGATGGATCAATTCCTAGAGAGAGTGATTCATTAGATAAATGATCATGACAATAATCATCTTTATGAAATCTAATGGCTTTGGAGATGATATTGCTAATGATTCCAACATCTCCTTTGGCACGCATAAGGTCACGAAGCTCAAACAGATAATCATCAAACTTAGGATCACTAGTCCTCATTTTATTCAAGGCAATTGGCTTATGAAGAATCTCATCTAGATTTTGCAAGGAATAGTTTGGAAATCTTTCCTCAAGAAATCTCCAAATGGTGTAGGCACAACAGCAGGCAAGCTAGCAATCAAGTTTCTAGGTAATCCTCTAGTGATAAGATTGATAGTTCTAAGATTACGAATCATGTCAAGATCCTCATCGGGAGTGGGATTCAAAGGATCAACAAGGCGAGCACAAGGGTTGGTAATGTACTTTCTCAAATGATATTCATTGAAAATCTCAAGCATCTCATTTTTCCACTCAAGAAAGTACTCTCCATCAAGTATCGGCACTTTATGTCTAAGACTCCCCAACATAGACTCATCCATCTTCCTCCAATGGTGATTAAACCAAAGCAATGGACACCAAGGCTCTGATACCAATGTCTTCGATCTCCTTGCCCGTACAAACACCTTGGTTCAACTCGACAATCTTGACGGAGGCTCCCAAGTAACACCTAACACATCTAGGAGACACCACTCTCCAAAAGGTAATAGATGGTGTGTTGATGATGAACTCCTTGCTCTTGTGCTTCAAATGATAGTCCCCCAACACTCAACTCTCTCTCATAGGATTGTATTTGGTGGAAACATGATTTGAGTGGAAAGCAACTTGGGGAAGGCTTGAAATCAAGATTTATGTGGTTGGCATGGAATATCTTGACCTCAACACATGAGTAGGTGGTTCTCTCTCAGAAAATGAATGCTGGAAGTGTAGGCATGTTCTGATGGCTTTCTCCACAAATGAAGAGAGGGTGGAGGGGTATATATAGCCTCCACAAAAAATCTAACCGTTACACAAAATTTACCAAACTCGGTGAGACCGAATCATGAAACTCGGTCTGACCGATTTAGTTCATAATGTGACCGTTAGGCATTTCGGTGGGACCGACATCTCAACTCGGTGGGGCCGATTTCTTTAGGGTTAGGGCATAACGTAATCTGGGTGAGACCGATTACACAAACTCGATGGGACCGACTTTGGTAATAAGCTAACCAGAGAGTTCGTCAGGCAAACTCGGTGGGACCGATTCACTCATCTCGGTGTCGGTGGGTAACGACAACTATGGGATCACTGGAATCCCTTCAACAGTTCCGGGGCACGGGGATCGTGAGAAGAGAGGGACTAGTAGACAACACAAGGGGGATTTACCCAGGTTCGGTCCTCTAAGGTGCGTAAAACCCTACGATCCTGCTTTGGTGGATGTATTAGTGTTCTTGAGCTCTCGAACTAGATCTAGGTGCTGCGAGGTTCGAAAGAGCCGAATCCTTCTCCCGTGTGCCATGGGCCTCCTTTTATAGGTGGAAGGGGTTGCCACAGTGGCACACAGGAGGTGGAAAGTGCTACAGCGTCGCGAGCTTATCACTGGTATTACAGGACAAAGCGCAATAAATGCAAGGCTTAGGTGCCCCTTCGCTTTATCGGGGACGGGGGCAAGGTCCGTCCCGTCCGTTGCCGCTCCTCCATGCTTTGACATGCGCCCTGGCCACCGATGCATGCGGTGACATGTAGGTAGGCAGGAAGCTGAGGTGGAGCGATGGTGGAGCCTCCACGAAGGGTTGCATGTTGCCACGTAGGTGCCTGCCCAGCTGGTTGGGTTTGCAGCTACATGTGAACGACGGTGAAGACATAGCCGCCGCGGGCCTGGCAGCGGCCCTGCAGGTGCGTTTGGCAAGGGTCGTGCCAGGTGGCCCGGCAAGGGTCTTGCTGTGGCGTGTTGGCGTCCCCGGCAAGGATCTTGCTGGGGGTCTTGTGGGTTTCTTCGGTGAGGGCAGTTGCCTTCTTATCATCACTTGATCTTGAGCATTTTATGTCTTCACAAAGATCTGCATGCCACCACGGAGGTGCCTCCCGAGCCCTGTCCTGACGCGTCTATCTAGCGTTGGTGGGCTCAAGGGTGGCTCGCTCGGCTAGTGGGGGCGGGGTCCTGGCAAGGGTCTTGCCGGGGCCGCTAAGGCTGCCCCGACAAGGGTCCTTGCCGGGGGAACCTGATCCGCCCATCTGAACTTTGTGGTCTTGGTCCTTTGTCGTTGCTCTGTTTGCCTTGTGGCTTCGGCTTCTCTCTGGCTTCCCTTTACTGCACTGTTATGTGTGGCCGTGGCGGGAGGCTCTGACTGCCCGTGCACAAGTAAAGGGGTCAAAAGCAAAGCCCCTACTTTTGTACACCGACAGGAGCCCCCTGTCCTGGGCCACATATAAGCGCAACGCGTTGTTGGGCCAGGCCCTGAACGGTGCGCGGGCAGTTGGGGCGGATTTTTACCGCGGCCATTGTTCTGTCCGCTGCGCTTCCCCACGACCCACGTTGAATGCGCGAAGTGGGGGTCGTGCGTGTGCATGACGTGGGAGGCATGCGTGTGACAGCGCTCGCACGTGTGCATCGCATCGTTGTTAATGGGAAAGGAGGCGGCCCACACCTTCCCCATAAAAAGGAGTAACCGCGGGCGCGCTGCTCACTTTACCCCTCCCCTGCGCCTTCCTCCAATCTCAGAACCACCGCCCCCTTTCTTCCTTCTTCTTGAGCCTCTCTACTCTCGCCCATCACCACCGCGCTTCCGCCATCCTCTGCTTTTCGCTTCCCGCAGCCGCCATGGGGCCTAAGTCCACCAAGAGCAAGGGAGCGGCGAAGGATGCCGGCGTGTCGGAGCAGCTGGAGAGCAAGCTGGTGGCGCGACGGGCGCAGTCTGCCTACTTCCCCTCGACGGTTGGCGTGCCCGAGCTTCGGGAGGTGTTCAAGGATTTGTGGGGCATGAAGACGGGGGGAGAGAAGACGGGGCATCCAGCTACGGTCGTCGTCCCTACCAGCACCGGGCGCTCCCCGCATTGGTTCGCCTTCTTCTTAGATTATTTCTCCTGCGGGCTCTGTCCCCCCTTCTCTGATTTCTTCAAGGACATCATGCACACCTACGGCTTCCGCCTCTTAGATTTTACTCCGAATGTCGTGGCGTGCATGGCCTTCTTCGCCCATCTCTGCGAGGGTTTCTTCGGGGTGCACCCCAGCACGACGCTCTTCCACCATTATTTCTCCCCTCGGATCCAAAAAGGGGGCGCCATTGCTGGCTGCATCGCCTGGATCCCGAGGGCCAAGGGGGCGTAGCCAGACAGCGCCACGAAGGAGAGGTGGGAAGATGGCACGGCCGCTGGTGCTGGATTGAGGAGAAGGACACGCCAGCATTCTGTGAGGTTCGCCAGAAGCCGCCGGTCCGTGGCGGCGATTGGGGCGACGTCGGTGCTGACGATGCAAAGCTCACGGTCGCCACCACCAGGATTCTTCGGCTCACGCAGGCCGGGCTCACCCTCGAGATGATCGGGGCGGACTTCATCCGCCGTCGGATTGCCCCTCTACACGACAAGGGGAGGCTGGCCTGGCTCTTTGTGAACGACGCCGACATCAGGAGGCTGCGCCCCAGCCTCGACAACAACCTAACGGTGCTGCGGCACGCCCATCTTTGCCAGCGAATCTTCCAGCTCGAGGTCGATGACGAGGGTGAGGTCCAGCGGTCCGGCAAGCTTGCCAGGGCCGCCGCGAAGGCCAGCAAGGTCAATAAGGAGCATGTCTTCAAGATGCCGGCGGGAGTGGTCCCACTGAGCAACAACTCTCATTGGAATGAGATCATCGCCATGATGCTGCTCTCCAACGCGCATGGCCTTGACCCGAACTGGGTTGAGCTAGACGGGCTCGTGGTGCAGGAGTTCTTCAACACCCTGCACGAGATATATGTCACCAACGAGCCGTGGCTTATCCAGGACACCTCTCCGGTGGAGCTGGACTATATCGCCACCAGGGTGGAGGAGATGAGGCTTGCCGCGGAGGAGGCAAAGATCGTCAGGGAGGCCGGCAGTGCCGGCAGCGTGGTGGACAAGGCCGCGGCGGAGGCGGAAGAGGGGGAGCTCGCCCGGTGGGCAGCAGCCACTGGGGAGGCCAGCGGCGCCGACACTGGGGCTCCCCTCGTTGAAGACGCCACCGACGGGTCGTCGTCGGAGGAGGGCGAGGAGGGGAGGACCGCGACCACCGATTCCCCAATCACCAAAAAAAGGCGGGTCCGGCGGCGGGCCACCTCCGGCGAGCCGGTTCGCCTCAACAAGGCCGTGCAGCTGTGGCAAGCCCAGGAAGCGCCCGTGCGCCAGACGAGGGCGGTGGCGATGAAGAAAATGGCGAAAGCCGTTGCGTCGAAGAAGAGGACATCTGCTTCTTCGTCATCCAAGCGTGCACGGACGCCATCGCCTCCCCCCTCGCCAACAAACATTGGTGCGGGGGTTGGGTTTGACTTGTTTGACTTCGGGCCTCTCAGCCCGTAGAGAGAGCTCGGGCCTCTCAGTCCGGAGCGGAAGAGGAAAGCAACAAAGGAGGAGGAGGAAGAGAATGAAGAGTAAGCCTCTTCTTCCCTCCCCCATTCCTTACACTCCCCCCGGATGGTGTTGCTTATTTGTCTTCATTTTGAAGGGATGTGGAGACGCTGGCCCAGAGGATAAAGAGGGCTAGGATTTCGGCGAGGGGCCAGCCCCCGGCAGGCACCTCCAGTACGCCACTGGTGTTGTCGAGTAGCCCAGACAGCAGCCCCCAACCCAGCCCCCAGCATGAGTCCTCCACCCACCCTCCATCAACATGTGTCGTGCGTGATGCTTCAGTGTTAACTGTGTCGTGGATGCAGGAGAGGAGCAACACCAAGGGTAGCCACAGGGGGCTTCTCCGATCATGCCGCCTCCATCGACTAAACCGCCCCAAGGGGCGTCCCCGGCAAGGACACCAAACACCGAGGCTGTGCACATGGAAGAGGGGGAGGAGAACGCAGGCGCCTGTGGCTTTGCCTCGACGCCAGATCTTGCTGGAGAAGGGGCTTCTGCCTGTCGGCCCGGCACGGGTAAGCCACTCGCTCTCCACTTCCGCTTGTATTCTTCTTTCCCCTTATTGACCTTCGATCTTGGCTCCGCCCTATCTCTTTCATGGCGTCCAGGCCTCTCCTCAGAGGACGTCGACACCACCATCAAGGACGTCGCCGCGGATGCCGCGACAGAGGCGGAGAAGATTGCTGCCGAGGAGGGCGCCAGGGGCACCGCCGAGGATGCCGCCAAGGGGCCCGCCGAAGAGCCCGGCAAGGGGCCTGCCGAGGGAGCCGTCAAGGCCATGGCCGACGAGAGGGCATTGGACGACATGCCCTCCTCCTTCGCTGCCTTGGGCTCTGGAAGGTACCTGAGGGTCAGCGACGACCTCTTCATCCATCTCCTTGGCGCATCGAGCACCAAGGCTTCGTTAGAGAGGTGTTCGACGAGGAGGCGCTTGCCACCGCCGGGCTCGGGGTTGTTGATGAGCCGGGCGTTGGTGGCTCCGGCTCCCAGGAGGAGCAGCTGCTCCAAGCCATGGGCACCAGCTTCCGTAAGCTCCAGGTGCTCCACTGCGCCCGCCTAGACAAGGCCAAGTCCAGGACGGCGGTGGTGAAGATGGAGGAGGAATATGTAGGGCGTGATGCCGAGGCGTAGGACTGGTTCCGCCAGGCCCAGGACGAACTGAAGGTTGCCCAGGGTGAGCTGGCCAACCGTGAGGTTGAGCTTGCCCTGAAGCTGGCCGACATTGAGAAGGCCCAGGAGACGGCGAAGAAGTTGGCTGACGAAGCGAAAGCTGTCCGGTCCCAGCACGTGGCCGCACTGAAGACCCGGGAGGAGGACCTTGCCGAGCGCGAGGAGAGGCTCGCCGCCACGCTCTGTGGCAAGGATGAAGAGGTGGACAAGCTCGTCCTACAGCGGACCCAAGAGCTGGAGCGGAGGCATCAGGAGGCACTCAACGCCCAGGCTCAGTTCCACGCCGGGAAGGTGAAGGAGCTGGAGGAGCAAGCTTTGAAGCTAGCCCAGGAGAAGCATACGCTCAACAGCGCTCTGACGGTGGCACAAGGCAAGGTCATTAGCAAGTCTGGAGAACTCTTCGAGGCCAACACCTCCATCAAAGACCTCAAGCTGAAGCTGGGAGAGCTTGAGGAGACGCTGTCGGAGGCCAGGACCCGGGAGGGGATCCTGATCAAGGAGCTGGAGACGAAGATGCAGCTGCTGATGAACAAGACCGCCAACCTTAATTACCACAAGGCGGGCGAGAAACGCTGGCTCGGGCGCCTTGCCGCTGTTGCAAACTCGGCCACCAATCAGCTGGCCATTATGGGGATGCCGGAGATGGGGTACGCCCCAGAAGCGAGCCTGAGCCCCAACGCCAACCTGACCATATATTTTGAGAAGGTCGTCGGCGCCCTGAAGTGGCTTCACTCCAACCAGGCGGCCTCCCTGGCCGAGGAATCCCAGATACTCTACCGGGGGTCCATGACCAGGGTGCTCACCAAGATTGCGCACTGGCACCCAGACCTCTACTTCGGAGCTATGCTGAAGAGCTTGCCGGAGGATGCCAACATCACGGCACTCAATGAGCGTATCCAGCCCATCGTCAGCCGCATCGACAAAAATCAAGAGGGTGGAGGGCCAGCACCGGGACTAGGCATCCCGTTCTCCATCACCGCTGCAGGTTCATGACCAAGACAATGCTATCTTTAGTTAGAACCGCGGCGGCAATTTGTGTAATATAACTCTACGATGCTTCTGAAACTATGCATGTTATTTTCCTGTTCGATTTTCCTTTGTATGTCCGCCCTACGTCAACTGGGTAAGCTTGCCGGTACGTAAACCCAGGGGGGCGCTTTGAGGACGGATCCTCATTAGCCTGCCTGGTGTGCTTGTTGCTGGGCAAAGCACCTTGCCACCCTTGGCGCGGCCGCTCGATCTGTCGAGCTTGACTCGATTCAGAACCGAAAGCGTTGCCGATGGCGAAAGGTTACCCTGCCGCTCTCGACGCGGCCGCCTGAACTGTTGAGCAGACTCGAAACAGGACAAGGGCGTTGCTGATCGGAGGAGGGCCCCTCTGCGTACAGGTTCTCCATACATAGGCCGAACCATCGAGGATAATAACCTTATATTCAAGGAGAAAAACTTAAAATTCAGCATGACTTACCTCTCTTGTCGCCACCTCGGCATCCTTCTTGCCAACGGGAAGTGCCGCCTTCTTGGCCGCCTTCTCCGTAGGAGCCATGGCGATGAAGAACAGCTAGGTCAACTGCTAGACCAGATCCTCACGATTGCACTCCCTACCTGGCGTGCCAAGGATGTCGGTGGGAAATGACACCTATGGGATCACTGGAATCCCTTCTACGGTTGCGAGGCACGGGGATCGTGAGAAGAGCGAGACAAGTAGACAACACAAGGGGGATTTACCCAGGTTCGGGCCGCAAAGGTGCGTAAAACCCTACAATCCTGCTTTGGTGGATGTATTAGTGTTCTTGAGCTCTTGAACTAGCTCTAGGTGCTGCGACGTTCGAAAGAGCCGAATCCTTCTCCCGTGCGCCATGGGCCTCCTTTTATAGGTGGAAGGGGTTGCCACAGTGGCACACAGGAGGTGGAAAGTGCAACAATGTTGCGAGCTTATCGCTGGTATTATAGGAGAAAGCGCATTAAATGCAAGGCTTAGGTGTCCCTTCGCTTTATCGGGGACGGGGGCGAGGCCCGTCCCGTCCATCGCCGCTCCTCATTGCTTCGACATGCACCCTGGCCAGCGATGCATGCGGTGCCATGTAGGTAGACAGGCAGCTGAGGTGGCGCGGTGGTGGAGCCTCCACGAAGGGTTGCATGTTGCCACGCAGGTGCCTACCCAACTGGTTGGGTCGGCAGCTGCTTGCGAACGACGGTGAAGGCTTAGCTGGCGCTGGCCTGGCAGCAGCCCTGTCGGTGCATTTGGCGAGGGTGTTGCCGGGTGGCTCGGCAAGGGTCTTGACGTGGCGTGCTGGCGTCCCCAGCAATGATCTTGCCGGGGGTCTTGTGGGTTTCTTCGGTGAGGGCAGTTGCCTTCTTATCCTCACTTGATCTTGAGCATTTTATGTATTCACAAGGATCTGCATGCCACCACGGAGGTGCCTCCCGAGCCCTGTCCTGACGCGTTTGTCTAGCGTTGGTGGGATCAAGGGTGGCTCGCTCGGCTGGTGGGCGCGGGCTCCCCCGACAAGGGTCTTGCCGGCGCCGCTGAGGCTACCCCGGCAAGGGTTCTTGCCGGGGGAACATGCTCCGCCCATCTGACCTTTGTGGTCTTCGTGCTTTGTCGTTGCTCTGTTTGCCTTGTGGCTTTGGCTTCTCTCCGGCTTCCCTTTCCTGCCCTGTTATGTGTGGCCGTGGCGGGAGGCTCTGACTGCCCGTGCACAAGTAAAGGGGTCAAAAGCAGAACCCCTACTTTTGTACACCAACACTCGGTGAGACCGAAATGTTATAAAGGGGAAACAGAGAGTTTGCATTGCGAATTCGGTGGGACCGACCGCTCATCTCGCTTAGACCGAAATTTTACGAAGGGAAACAGAGAGTTTGCAATCCCATCTCGGTGAGACCGAGATCCCTATCGGTGAGACCGAAGTGACTAGGGTTTGTTGCAGTGGCTATGTCAAATGAGCTCGGTGGCTCTGGATAGATCAAATCGGTGGGGCCGAGTTTGACTTTTAGTTTGAGACAAATGTGGATATTAGAAAGTGGTTGAGGGTTTTTGGAGCATATCACTAAGCATCTTGAGCAAGCAAGCCATTAAGCAACACCTCATCCCCTTTTAATAGTATTGGCTTTCCTATGGACTCAATGTGATCTTGGATCACTGAAATAGAAAATGTGGAGTCCCGAGCTTTGAGCTTGAGCCAATCCTTTGTACTTAGCATCTTGAAGGGGTTCCACATCCTCTTGTCCATGCCACTCCACTGTTGGACTTACCTGAAATATACTAGATAAAAGTATTAGTCCAACAAGAGATATGTTGACATTAATTACCAAAATCACCCAGGGAGCACTTGTGCTTTTAGTGGCGGTAGTACCTTCAACCCACACAACTCTAAGATAGCCACCTAAGCGTTGCTTCCGCAGCGAACTTGCGCCCCCGCACCCTTACATTAGACACCAGCCAACCGACATCCTAGGAGCTCTGCCGCCTCGAGGGTGCTGCTTCCCATTGGGAATCAATTGGCCCAAAATAAAAATTGAGACAATTGACGCCTAAATAAAGTGATGTAAGATGAGTGTACAACCTATCTTGCGGCCTGGTGAAGTAGGCAGCTCCAGCTGCCGAGTCGGTGAGGCCGACACGATTGCGGTGGCTACCGGCGGCAGGAAAGTAGAGATGTTGCGGCGGTCGACGACTACGGGGAAGCAGCACCGGGCCCATGGATGCTTCCGAAGTAGGAGCCGCTCCGGTGCCGTGCACAACAGCGGGGGTAAATCGGGTCCAGGATGGTTCACGCGGCCGTCGTCGAGGCAGCTCCGGCAGCACGGAGTAAGAGGCAAATGGCCCAGTCCACGACGGCAAACGGACAACATCTTTGAAATTGGGGAGGAGGGCCGCGGTGGTGTGGTGGGGGCGCCATGGAGGACGGGCTGAGGTTTCGTGGCTGGGAAGAAGGGAGCTTCCGGGGAGAAGGTGATTTGGCGCCCATGGTGTATGAATGGGGAATTGGGAGGGGGAACCATGTCTTATAGATGCATTTGTCTGAAATGTGTGTGTGTGTGTGGGGGGGGGGTGTTACAGTTCTACCCCTGCCTTTAGGCTTCTGGGCTTGGGTCTGTGTACTGAGGGCGGGGATAGTAGAGTAACTTTGCTTCTCCTAAATAGTGGGCGCGAACGATTCCGGGCGTGTTTTCAAATAGTGGGCGCGAGCGATTTTGGGCGAGGAGGGCGTGTTTTGAAATAGTTTGTGCGAGCGATTTCGGGCGAGGAGAGGGTGCTTTGCCGCCCATGGTTTATGAATTATTCGGCACCTGTCATTTCGGCCGAGGAGAAGGCGTGCTTAGATGAAGTTGCGAACCTACCCTCAATGTACAACGGGCCAATTGATGCGCGTCCCACATAGGCCGATAATTTTGCGTCTCTCATTTATTTGCACGGGCGAATTGCACCGAGCAGAGGGTGTTTAGGGTTTTGTTCTAATTTTGGGAGAACGAGCATCCACGTCTACCTTACCAAGTCGATTCGAATCAAATTTCGAAATATTAGCTTGCCACTTCTTTTTTAGATGGTGAGATGATGCTCGGGACTAATGTGTTTTTACATTCTCATTGCTAACGATTTACTATATGACAAATAGTTGACCCACTAAAAAATGGGAATCAAACCCGAAATGAATCAATGAAATAGCTCGTTCACCAGGTCAAAATAGTGAACTAAATCCAAAATTGAACACCTCAATTGAGTAGCATGTTGTACTGTATTATAGTACTCCATGAACATGTTGAAAGTCAAATTAATGAACTTGTTTGATACGCATATCGCCGTTCATGTATGGATTGCAGACAACAAGTTCTCCAGTTCAAATATTTGAATGCAATTTTATATCGAAACATGGTTTATATCAGTCTTTGATGCATAAACGTGACATCGCCCTCTCCTGGACTCCTGCTCTCTCTCTCGCCGACAATCTTCAATTCTATCGCACGCATCCAAACACAAACCTTGCTGGTCCCTCTCCCTCTCTATCTATATCTCTCTCTGTGTGGGGGGAGGGGTCTTTCTGGTTCGCATTCACACTCCATGTATAGGTCTCTCTGGCACTATGTATGATTTTCTAGTCCAAGCTAAATATCTTGGGTGCACTCATCGTACACACACAAATTCCCTAGCTCGTTGCCTATAACTCTCTCACGCACCACTGTGCCGTCTCAGAGCTCTGCCCTCTATCTCTCTTTCTCTCTCAAACTCTCCATATCCCTCAGTCACACATACACATGCATATCGCACTCGCACTCTATTGACCTATCTAAAACTCTCTCTCTCTCTCCCTCGTTCTCTCTGCATCTCACATGCACACACACAGAATCTCACATCTAGCTAAGTATGATTGTCTGTCACTCAATTTTAGGCACACACAGTCCCCCCTATGTATATGACTAATACTTAGTCTCCATCACAAACATGTGCATTGTTTGTTTCCCTCACTTGGTCTATCTTGATTTCTCTCGGGGCATCTTTCTATCGCACACACACCTCGTCCCTCTATCTCCCACCCATATGGGCCCCTCACGATCTTGGGGGAATCTCTCTATCACAAACACACCCTCTCTCCCTCCCCATGCATCCATCTTCTCCATGCGTCCCTCTTGACCTTTGTCCCTTGTTGGCCAGACCTCTATTGGACATGTGCTATAAGGGTGTCTCTCCCCGTTGCAAACAATCACGCACTAGCTATCTTAGTGTATCTCCTCACCTCGCTTTTCTATCTCGGAGATGCATGTGTGATATGTTTGCATAAGAAACACACACACACAATCTCTCTCTCTCTATTTTATTGTTTGTTGTCCCTCTCTCTTTCACACACACACACTCTTTTTGCACACTCACTCATTCTCCTTCACTTGCACTTGATCTCTCTCAACTTAGGCACTCTCTTTGGTCGATAGCATATAGATTTATTGAAAAGTCAAACATCACAAAGTTTGAGCATGTGCGTGGAGGAAAAGCATTTACATCTAGAATGATAAACTTATATCATTAGATTCGTCATGAGATGTAGTTTCTTATGATGTATCTTTGGTATTGTAGATATAAATAGTATTTGTGTAAAATTGGTCAAAGTTTCGAAAGTTTGACTTCTGAAAAATTTATATGCGCTGCATTATCGAACGGATGGAGTATCGCTTTCCCCTCTCAGCTATTTGACGCACCACTAAGCCATATTGGGGCTCTTCTATCTCTCTCAAACTTTATATCTCCCTGGTTCGCACATACATATATCTCACTCGCACTACATAGACTCGTCTAACACTCTCCACCCTTGTTCTCTCTCTATGTGACACGCACCCCCCTAAGTACCATAAACCCTCACTCCATCATAGGCACACACACTCCCTGTCGGTGTCAAAACCGGCAGATCTCGGGTAGGGGGTCCTAAAATGTGCGTCTAAGGCTAATGGTAACAGGAGGCAGGGAACACGATGTTTTACCCAGGTTCAGGCCCTCCCGATGGAGGTAATACCCTACTTCCTGCTTGATTGATCTTGATGATATGAGTATTACAAGAGTTGATCTACCACGAGATCGTAGAGGCTAAACCCTAGAAGCTAGCCTATGATTATGATTGTTGTTGTCCTACGGACTAATCCCTCCGGTTTATATAGACACCAAAGGGGGCTAGGGTTACACAGAGTCAGTTACAGAGAAGGAAATCTACATATCCGAATATCCAAGCTTGCCTTCCACGCAAAGGAGAGTCCCATCCGGACACGGGACGAAGTCTTCAATCTTGTATCTTCATACTCCAACAGTCCGGCCAAAGTATATAGTCCGGCTGTCCGAGGACCCCTTAATCTAGGACTCCCTCAGTAGCCCCTGAACCAGGATTCAATGACGATGAGTCCGGCGCACAGGTTGTCTTCGGCATTGCAAGGCGGGTTCCTTCTCCGAATAGTTCGTAAGAGACTTAGAACACAAGGATCATGTCCGGCTTTGCAAAACAAATTCCACATTCTACCATAGAGAGTATAATATTTCACAAATCTAATCTCCTGACAACTTTTTACGACATCACGCCATGGTCCAGTCACTATTCGAACCGCTTCTCACAACCAGTCACCGCACATATCGCGAAGCGGTTTTATCGGCACATTTTGTCAAAGCAGAGATCATGTCCCCCCATTGCGGGATTCTCATCAATACGGGCGTGGGTAACCCAACCATGCCATCAATCGTGGCGATTGGGGGAATAAGCATTTTTAGTGGGCAAGTGGGGAGGCGTAGGATCATTGCTGCCATTATAAGGGGATAAGAACCTTCCCTTTCACCCACGCCCTTCTCTGCTCATCCATTCCTTTCCACTGGAGACCTAGTGCCCAAGCGCTCCTCTTCTCCACCCAAAAAAACTTCCCGAAGATCCGGATCTAGAGCAGGAGGCAAGTGGATGGCCTCTACCATCCGGGAGAAGGATATCAAAAAGCTTCAGGGGGCCGGGTATCTGGCCAAGAGAATTAGCCACCGTCTTCCGACGGCGAGACAAATCGTCCCCATGCCGAAACCCGACGAGAGGGTGGTATTTCTTCCTCACTTTGTCCGCGGGCTAGGGTTTCCCCTCCACACATTTGTTCGTGGCATCATGCATTACTACGGGATTGATTTCCATGATCTATCCCCAAACTTTTCCCCAACATCTTGACAATCATAGTCATGTGTGAGGCCTTTCTCCGCGTTTCGCCGCGGCTTATGGCTAAAGGTTTTCAATGTAAAGCCCAAGGTAGTGAGCGGCGAGCATGCCGAATGCAGAGGCGCCATGGTGAGCAAGATGCCCAATGTCACATGGCCAACAGGGACTTTCAATGATTCTGTCAAGGAGTGGCAGCAGTAGTGGTTCTACATCACCGAGCCGCGTGGCAAGGAGTGGACCGCCATTCCGGAGTTCAGATCCGGTGCCCCCCTGCGACATACGTCATGGCACGAGAAGGGCCTGAGCTGGGCTTTGTCTGACGAGCTATCAGAGCTCCAGACGTGCGTCCAAGACATGGAAGACAAGAGCGTCAAGTTCGTCAATGTAGTCCAGGTGATGTTGATTCGCCAGATTCTACCATGTCAACATCGAGCTTGCAATCTATGGGAGTTCGACCCGGTCAAGCACCAGACCCTACTAGAGCTCTTTGGCTCTACACACAAGGACATTTGGAAGGTGCTTTTCAAGTCCGTCAAACCGTGGCCGGACTCCACTGAGGACCGTGGGTACCAACTGTCCCGCCCCGCAAGTTCGGTAAGCAACTGAATGTTTGACAATTCATGCATTCTATCCGTACATCCTCAGAAAAACACTTAACGTATTTCCCATCATTTTTCCAAGGGCTGGGCGAAGAAGGCGGGGCGGATCTATTGTCCTGCCCCTCTCCCAGAAGAACTAGCCGACCCACTTCTTACGAAGATGCTGGTCCTGGCGCCATATAAAGTGCCGAAGAAGAAGACCGAGAAGGAGGCCAAGAAGACCAGGGCGGCCTCCGTCGCCGTGGTACCACGGGCACAAAATCCAAAGACTCCAATGCCCATTCTTCCTCCGAAGAGGACGGGGAGGAGGAGGATGAATCCCCCGCAGGGGGAAAGAAGAAAGAACGGCCTCCAGCTCCTTGGAGGCCGATTCGCCTAAGTGTGGAAAAACTCCCCTTCAAGAGGAGTCCACCGGCGCCACCGACAGCAGCCCGGAGTGGGATCCCAGGGCCGAGCCCCTGGTGAACTCGTAAGTATAAAATCTGAACACACTCATGCATCCGAACTTGTCATGGCATCACATTCTAATTTTAGCCTTGCTTTTCTTTCTCAGTCCGGCGAAGCCCCGCGCTGAACAATCCTTGTCAGAAGATCTACTGGGTTCGAATGCTATGGGGAGCGGTACACCCCCAAAGGCCTCCTTCTCCAAACATAGGGATGAAACCGAGGTTTCATCCCAGAAGGACCCAGGCCACGGAGGAGGGGAGAAGGTCGCAAAGGCGGCGCCAGGAGGCTATACTTCTGGGGCCGGTCACATGGGAGGAAAACTCCCATGGGTGTCGATGGTGGGGGTCATCTTGGACCCAAGCGGACACAATTCTAGAGACCCATAAGGTCCCCAAGTCAGACAGACGGACTCCGCCAACTGGAAGAGGTATGTCAGCTCCACCGTCCGCCTCTGTCCAACCAGAGGTGCCGGATACTTTATTGGCGGCGCTGAAGGGTGCCTCCATCGTTGATGAACACCGTGCTCTCATTGGTGCGGTGATTGAGAAGATTCAGTTTGCTGAGAGTGGACTGAATGAATCCTGTATCAGCCTCATAAGAGGCTTTGAGGTATGTTTTATGAGTTTTTGGGAGAGTGTCATGGTATAGATAGTAGCCCCTGATACACTGTTCGGTGAAAGAAAGAAATGGACAGAGGATCAAATTCATGTTCGCAGGAGACTTACTTGGTGACTTTTACCACTCTTTTAACCAGCGACTATGGCCTCTCAAGCTGCGGAAGTATCCGGACTGAGGCGTAGTCTGGAGTGGGCTGAAGGAGAACTTGGCCAAGTGAAGAGATAGCTGGAGGATAATCAAGGTATGTAGAAACCTTGTTTATGTAGCACGAAAGGATGAGTGTGCATAATAACAATTTTTTGATAATGTGCTCTAGGGGCGTCGGCCGAAATTGAGGCCTTGAAGAAGGCTGTGGCCAAAGCCGAGAGAAAAGCATCCGCGGAGCAGGTGCTCCGTGAGAAGCACGAGGCCATAGTTATTGAGGCTGAGCGAGAGCTTCAAGAGGCCGTGTAGAAATGCGAGACCCTGGAGCAGAGTTTAGTAGGGAAAGAATCCAAACTCTTCCAGGCTTGCCAAGCCGCAAGTGATGCCCGGGGGGAAGCCCAAGGTGCCCTGAAGGAAATCCAGGAGGCGAGGAAGATTGCAGTTGGTAAGGATTTTTCTGTAAAAAGAAAGTATATGAGATGAGAAAATCAAATTTGACAATCTTGAGTTTTGATGTATACATGGGTATTTGCGAAGCTGCCGCGCAGCATATCTGATGCCGCCCAATTCTACTAAGCAGAAGGGGGAATACGGAGGATAAGCTCTTTTGGATGCAGTATCTGGCACCGAATTATCCGGTGCCTTCTCCGATCAGCTGAAGCAGCTGGTCGAGCTGCACAAGGCGGCCGAATTAGCCATGAAGGATTTTATTATCCGGTTGTGGCCTGCTGAGCCGATTCCAAGCAGCTACTTTGGGATCGTGAAGCGGCTTGTAGGTGCCTGCCCTCGACTCGAAGTCATCAAGCGGTCGGTCTACATAGAGGGTGCCCGAATGGCCTTCGCCCATGCCAAGGTGCATTGGGGGAAGATGGATGTGGAGAAGCTGATGACCGAGGGACCGCCGGAGGGGAAGGAGCACCGCAAGCCCGGGCTGTATTATGAAGGTGTCTTGAAAGGAGACCGCCTTGCGACGGAGCAATGCACCAAGGACATTATATTTCCATAAATACGGTCATGTTCATCCTTTGTAATATTTGAACAAGAGCATTCTTATCATCTATTGCCTTGTCGTATGAATGTTTTTCATCCTGTGCGACCGTTGTATATAATAATTCTGAGAGTCGGCCAGTCATCGGCTTCCGCCCCCACATAGTGAGTACAGGGGTGTTCGGGATAAACCTGAGCACTCTTTATCCCAGTTTTGGGTCCCTAAAGGAGGTGTTCAGGACAGCGAACCAGGCATCGGACTATAGGGCTTTATTGCTCTCACTTAGCCATAGGAATTTTTTCGAGGAAGGTAGGCGCAGCCCCTAGTGTTCGGAAGTCCGCACGAGGGGCTCTATAAGCGCCTGATCGGAAAAGGCCGATCCATCGCACGTTGCATTGGTTATAGCATTATGCGGAAGAAATCCTTAAAGATTTTAGAACCTTTCGAACAGCTGACTAGCTCTTGCTACATCATGACAGTCAGTTTTTGGTTTCTCTACTGAGGTGCTCATCCGGAAGAACCGGGACACAATCGCAGTAGTTCTCCCAGTGCTACCTTAGCCGATATAGCAGAACGTAAGGTACCAAAACATAGGAGCCGGGCAAACCCAACTATTGACCCAAGACATGATTCGGAGCTGATGCATATAATGATATAAGTTCGGGGTGCCAAACTACCGTGAAGGTGTTCGGACTTTTTGATCGTAGTATGGGCGTGATTAAGCCCCTGGCATATTGAGGCATATCGCGATAAACAGCCACGTTTTAACAAAAGGAATTTTAAATAAGAAATAGTAACAGGTGAGCATCATATAAATCCACATGTTGTATTTGAGTAATACGTCAATGTGTATGAGTACAGGTGATGTGATAAAAAGAAGTATGATTGCGGAACCTGCTGATACCAGGCATGCGGGAGTTGTGTTCGGATCCGAGGTGTAGTCGGATGATTACAGATGAATATCTAGAGATTCCCTGATGAGCTCGAACTGTTCCCACGCCCTCCATCATAGCCTACGTAGAGGTGAACCTGTAAAGAAAACATAAGAAATGGTTTTGCGCTACCTGGCGGTTGAGCCGCAGTATGTGGCTTGTTCTATCCTTTTCCGGAGTGTTTTTAATTAATCTTCGGGCGGGCCGGGCTATCCTGCCGCGCAGTAGTTCGGATTCCTTTGGTGGTGTCCGGGACCTTTGCCTTCGACTCGAGGTTCGACTATAAGGTGCCGTCCATTGTTCTTGCAGTTAAAGCGGTGGTAGAATCTTCGACCGTGAGGGGGAATTTGGGCCTGCCATTAACCGTGATGAGGCCGCGTGGACCGGGCATCTTTAATTTTCGGTAGGCATAATGTGGCACCGCCTTGAACCGAGCGAATGCGGTTCGTCTGAGCAGTGTCTGATGGTCGCTGCGAAAGGGGACAATGTCAAAGACTAAGTCTTTGGTACGGTGATTGTCCGGAGATCCGAAGACCACTTCCAGTGTGATTCAGCCCGTGCAATAGGCCTCTACACCTGGTATTATACCTTTAAAGGTGGTTTTTGTGGGCTTGATCCTTGAAGGGTTGATGCCCATTTTGCACATTGTATCCTGGTAAAGCAGGTTCAGGCTGCTATCTCCGTCCATAAGGACTTGTGTGAGGTGGAATCCGTCAATGATGGGGTCGAGGACCAATGCGGCCGAACCGCTATGACGGATACTGGTAGGGTGGTCCCTGCGATCGAAGTTGATCGGGCAAGAGGACCATGGGTTGAACTTTGGGTCGATTGTATAGACCTTCCTTAGTGCACGTTTACACTTGGGAATGTGGCTTGCGCGTATCATATTCACTGTTTTCACCTGGGTGGGAATTTCATCTTTCCTCCTATATTCGGTGATCGGGGCTCTTCATCGTCGTCATTGCTTTGAGACCCCTTCCACTTGTTTTCGGCGTCTGACCTGCCGGCTTGTCTGAAGACCCAGCATTCTCTATTGGTGTGGTTGGCTGGTTTTCCAGGGGTGCCATGAATTTGGCATGGACGGTCGAGTATGCGGTCAAAACAGGATGGGCCTGAATTGTTTTTGTTGAATGGTTTCTTCCGCTGAACGGACTTGGAGCCGCTGAATCCAGCATTGACTGACGTGTCTTCGGCACTATCACCGTTTTTGCGGCGGTTGTGTTTGTTGCGCCGTGATTTGTCGTTGCTATCTTTAGCTTTCGATGTGCCTGGATTTCTTGCTGTATTGTTGCTATGGACCAACCAGCTATCCTCGCCCGTGCAAAAGCGAGTCATGAGTGTTGTGAGAGCTTCCATGGACTTTGGCTTTTCCTGACCGAGATGTCGGGCAAGCCATTCGTCATGGATGTTATGTTTAAAGGCCGCTAGGGCTTCGCCATCCGGTCAGTCAACAATTTGGTTCTTTTTGGTTAGGAACCAGGTCCAAAATTTCCTGGCTGACTCTCCGGGCTGCTGGGCTATGTGACTTAGATCATCAGCATCCGATGGGTGCACGTAAGTGCCCTGGAAGTTATCAAGGAATGCGTTTGCCAGGTTCTCCCAATTCTCGATGGAGTTTGCCGGCAAGCTGTTCAGCCAATGCCGAGCTGGTCCCTTTAGTTTAGTGGGAGGTACTTGATGGCATGTAGATCATCTTCGCGGGCCATGTGAATGTGGAGAAAGAAATCTTCTATCCATACCGCGGGTATGTGGTGCCATCGTATGATTCAATGTTCACGGGTTTAAACCCTTCCGAGAATTCATGATCCATCACTTCATCAGTGAAGCATAGGGGATGTGTGGCGCCTCTATGCCAGGCTACATCCCGACGTAGTTCAAATGAGTCCGGTCTATTGTCTATTGTATTCGGCCCGGCCGGACTTTGGTTTGTTGTATCTGGCGTGACGGTCATCATCACGTCTTGTGGCGTGCCCCCGTGATCCATAGATCGATCTTGACTGTCCTGCTTTGCTTTCCAATACTTCTCGCAGGTCCTTCGTGTAGCCCCGGGCCTTGGTATTATCGTTTGATTGGCGGCTAGGTGCGGTCTAGACTTCGGGCTGGTACGCCATTTTGTCGCGACCGCGGGGTGGCCGGTCAGCCGCATCATGCGCTGGTAGTGTGGGTTTTAAAGCCTCCTCCTCGAGTTGAGGTAGCAGCCTGTGCTTTGGGTAGCTTTTGCTAGGGAGTTCGAGTCTGTATTCCTCGGCAGCCATGACCTTGGTCCATCTGTCAGTTAGTAGATCTTGATCAGCTTGAAGCTGTTGCTGCTTCTTCTTCAGGCTTTTTGCAGTGGCTATAAGCCGGCGTTTGAAGCGCTCCTGCTTGACGGGATCCTCCGGCACGATGAATTCTTCGTTGCCAAGGCTTACTTCGTTTTCAGAGAGAGGCATGTAATTATCATCCTCTGATTCTTCATCAGTTGCATGTTCTTTAGGGCTAGCTTGCCCATCTTCTTGCTCGGCCTGCTCGAAGCCTGGCTGGGCAGGATTGTGTTCGTCTTTGGCACCATCCGGATTGTTATCTCCTGTGCTTGCATCACTATTTTTGCTATAGCGGGGCTTGGAGCGGCGCCGATGACGTCGGTGTCGAGATTGCTTCCCCAAGGGGTTATCTTCCGTTGCCTCATCGCCACTATTTTCTTTAGGGGTGTCCACCATATAAATATCATATGATGAGGTGGCGGTCCAGCTTCCTATAGGCGGTGGTTCCTGTTCTTCTCATGCATCATCGTCCATACCGTCGATGTCCTCGGAGTCGAAGTCAAGAACGTCGGTTAAGTCATCGACAGTGGCTATAAAGTGGGTGGTCGGTGGGGGACGAATTTCTTCATTGTCCGCTCCCCACTTGAGCCGGACATAGTTCAGCCAAGAATCTCCTGACAAGGAAAGAGAACTTAATGAGTTTAGCATGTCGCCGAAGGGCGAGTGCTAAAACATATCCGCAGCGGTGAACTCCATGACCGGCACCTAATCAGATTCGATAGGCACGGACGCATGCGGTTCAGATCCTGTGGCCGGAGACGAGTCCGAGAATCCGATGACGCCACTTTCATAGGAGGTGGAATTAGTCTTCGGCTTCGACGCTGATGAGTGTGCGGCCTCCGTGGCGGGTCCATCCACCCGTCCTATGAAGGCACGATCTACTCCGGATTGATACCCGGTGCCAACATGGGTGCGATCTCCCGAATACTATCCGACGGCAGATCAAGGTCATGTCCGTCATGACTGCGGCGCACCTATCTTGGGCTCGAATCCATCGAATATCAAGTCTCCGCGGATGTCGGTAGTATAGTTTAAGCTTCCAAACCTGACTTGATGGCCATGGGCGTAGCTATCGATCTGCTCCAAATGGCCAAGAGAGTTGTCCCGCAGTATGAAGCCGCTGAATACGAAGATCTGTCCAGGGAGGAACACCTCCTCCTGGACCGCATCGTTGAAGATGATCGAAGGGGCCATCAAGCCTTACAGCGATGGCACAGTGGAACTCTCAATGAAAGCACCAATGTCGGTGTCAAAACCGGCGGATCTCGGGTAGGGGGTCCCGAAATATGTGTCTAAGGCTAATGGTAACAAGAGGCAGGGAACACGATGTTTTACCCAGGTTCGGGCCCTCTCGATGGAGGTAATACCCTACTTCCCACTTGATTGATCTTGATGATATGAGTATTACAGTAGTTGATCTACCACGAGATCGTAGAGGCTAAACCCTAGAAGCTAGCCTATGATTATGATTGTTGTTGTCCTATGGACTAAACCCTCCGGTTTAAATAGACACCAGAGGGGGCTAGGGTTACAAAGAGTCGGTTACAGAGAAGGAAATCTACATATCCAAATATCCAAGCTTGCCTTCCACGCAATGGAGAGTCCCATTCGGACACGGGACGAAGTCTTCAATCTTGTATCTTCATAGTCCAATAGTCCGGCCAAAGTATATAGTCCGGCTGTCCGAGGACTCCTTAATCCAGGACTCCCTCACTCCCCCCTAAGTATGACTATCTCTCACTAGCCCTTGGGAACAAATGTAATATCTCCTTCCATCTATAAGTTTACCTCGATATCTCTCGGTGTATCTTCTATCGCGCACACAATTGTCACTCGATCTCCCACCCATGTAGTCCCACCACGATTTCCAAGGGATCTCTTTATCAAAAACATACACTCTCTCCTCCCCATGTCTGCATTTTTCCACATGTCTCTCTCAACCTCTCTCCCTTGTTTGTTAGACCTCTCTTGGCCACGTGCTAGGGGTCTTTATCTCTCAGTTGCAAACAACCACACACTATCTCCTCACCTCGCTTCCGCTGTCGAAGATGCACGTGTGATATGTCTGCATAAGACACATACTTTTCTCTACTTTATCGTGTGTTTTCCATGTCTCTTTCGCACACGCACACACACTTTTTTCACTCACTCTTTCTATTTCTCTCTCTTTGTCTAGTTAGGTACTCTCTCACGTCCATGAACAAATGGATGTTTTGAAAACTCAAACCTCAGAAAGGTTTGACCAGGTATATGTGGAGAAAAATGTTTACATCTGGAGCAATCATTAGATTCATCACAATATGTACTTACTTCATACTATCATTTATCTTTGGTATTCTAGATATAAGTCATTTCTTTATGGACTTGGTCAAAGTTTCACAAGTTTGACTTTAAAAAAATATAGGCACTACATTATCGAACGGAGGGAGTACCTCTTTCTCTCTCTCTACTATGTCTCATGGGCCTCCCCTCTCACTCGATCTCTCTATACCGAGGGATTATATGGTCATTGTGTTAGCGTATAGCTCCGTATATTGTTTAGTTGCTCGGTCAACCAGTCCACATGCTTCCTTGTCAGCTCGTGTTCTCTATCTTCATGTGCTGTTCCATGTGGCAGTGGGTGAAAATAAGTAAACTAGAGGCACATCTGACACGCGGTGAAGTAAAAAAAGTTGAAACCACTCACGGTAGTACCCCGCACGCTAGTAAATTGAGGGCACACTTCTTCCATGTGAAGGACGCACTCGCGCACACTTCACCACTGCGCGGCGGCATGCACACAAGGACGCACCCGCGCACACCCAGCACACAATAAACACCAAGCACACGTGTACACCGGTGTTGCCGCCGGCTGAGATGGACGGCAAGGCAGCCAGCAAGCGGAGGCGGCTCGAGCCAAAACCGCGTCCGGCGAGCCTGGACTTCATTAGCAGCCTCCCCGACAACATGCTGCTTGTCACCATTGACCTCCTGCCCACAAAATCTGTCGTGCTCACCACCCTGCTCTCCCAGTGGTGGCGCCCGCTCTGGCGCCGTGGGCCCCTCAACCTCACCGTCGACAGCTGCCTCTGCGACGGGGATTGCAAATGCATGGCCGCAGTCTCCAAGATCCTTTCATCGCACCCTGGGCCAGCCAGACGCCTTGACATCTGCATGTTCATTACCAACTGCAAGGTCAAAGCCAAGTTTGAGGAGTGGTTCTTATCCCTTACCCTAGATCTTCTTGAGGAGCTCCAGTTTGAAGCTAGACGATGTCGCTCTCTACCGCCATCCGCGCTCTGCCTCAGCCAACACTGCGCTGCGCCAGCTTTAGCTCCTGCTGTTTTCCCCAGATTAATGCCGCCCCCGCCCTTCTTCTCCCTCAACTCAAGCAGCTCGACCTCTTCGACGTTGGCATCTCATAGAAGGCTATGGAGCACCTGCACAGCTATACTGCACTTGAGTACCTTCGTCTTCGGCAGATCCACGGGTTCATTAGCCTCCACATTGCCTCGATGAATCTCCGATGGATTTATGTGTCTTGCAGGCCCCGCAACAGGACATCAATTGGGAAGAGATCACTCCAGCTGTTCCACATTATGGTCATTGAGAATGCGCCTTCCCTTGAAGGATTCCTTGTATCTAATCTAGAAGGTCCAACAAAAATCAGGGTCATTGACGCGACAAAATTGACATCGTTGGTGTACACGTCTGCCAAATTGTCCGAACTCTTTATTGCATCTGTAATCGTTCAGGTGCAACACTCATCTTCTTCTCCATCTTCTTGAAATTCATATTTTTCAATTTCTTCTTGATGTATTTATGACTGTCATCTAGAAAATGATTCCCACAAGCTTGACCCAGTCTGTGCGCACAGTGAAGATCTTGGCAATAAAATCTGTCGGCCCCAATTTGGATCAAGCTGTTGGATTCCTTACATGCTTTCTATGCACGGAGAATCTACTCATTGAGGTGAAACTTCTTTCCTATTAGTAAACGGTAATCACAACGTAGCTCAATTCTTTCGCAATTTTCCCAAATTGTGATGACAAGTGTAGTTTTCAAAACTGCATCTACACACTGCATCGAAAGAAATGTTTTTAGTATTTTTTTCTCACGTGATCACCTGCATCGTTTTTTGTTGTTGTTGTTGTACTACTAGTAGCCTAGGTTAGTCATAGTGGCAAGTAACTTAGACTAGTAACTGCATGGTTAGCTTAAGAGCAAGTACTACCTCTGTCCTGATTTACCCTTCGTATTTTGTAGTATCAAAATCTGAGCATAGATTCAACTGACAAAATGTTAATGCATGTAACTAAAAATTATATCGTTGTATTCGTATTTGAACATAATTTCAAGTGGTATAATTTTTGGTGACATGCATTGGCATTTTCTTAGGTAAATCTATGGTCAAAATTTTACACTAAATACAAGGTAGTACAAAAGTGGGCTATAACGGTCCTCCACTATGTAGGCCAAAACATGTGCCAAATTCACTTCTGATGCATTTGGCGTCGATGCCCCTCCATTGCTCACCTGGTGCCCCAATCCGGATCACCTACTTTGCTCTGGTGCCAAATTAACTCACACAATGAAAAAACACTTGCATGGGAGAGGGAGAGGACTGAGGCAATAAAAAAACACTTGTTTGGGAGAGGCAAATGATGGTGTAGTTGCTTTGATCGATTTGTTTATACATGTGGGTCTGTGTGCATAGCAGTGCCAACTCTCTCACATCGCTAGAGTGATGCCAAAATACTTTAATTTGACATCGATGCGTATTATGTGGCATATTTTTGAGAAATATGGCATCATCCACATAGTGGAAGGCAACAAATGCCCAAGCTCTTCACGTGCTCCTAGGTAAATGAGAGGAAAGAGAGAGAGAGAGAGGAAGAGAGAGAGAGAGAGAGAGAGAGAGGGAGAGAGAGATAGTGAAAAAATATCACTAGCCCTACAGCCAACCCTATTGTGTGAGCGAATGATGTTGGTACCTCCTGATGACACGGCAATCTTATATAGCCAACTGCTCTAATATGTTCTCTTCTTTTGCAGATAAAAAAAGACTCAAAAGTGAAAAATGTGCTGCAGTATAACAATCTCATCGAATGCCTTGTTCTCCATTTTACTGAAATTGATTTGATCGACTACCAAGGAAGCACATCTGAGATTAAATTGGCCAGGTTCTTTGTCCTGGAGGCAAGTGTGCTCAAGGTAATGAGGTTTGGCGTTCTCTGACGCAACAATGAATGGCATGCTGATCACCGCAAGCGTCTAAGCCTAAATCACAAAGTCTTCGCATAAGCTGAATTGTTTTTGAAACATCAACTCGACAGAGACTCAAAAATTTATTTGCCCATTAGTGACTTGTCAGGGCGGTGGATTTTAATTTGTACAATAATGTTGCATCCACCTAAAGTAACAAAAGTTCTTACGTAAACTTCCTAATAATTCCCTCTTTGTAGGTGTTACTCCTAGCATTTGTAATATCAGTTTGAAACTTGTAATAGTACGACTATCCAGCACGAGGTACTATGTTACAATAAATGTTGGTATGCATAGGTGCGACAACAATATACGCATTACTCGAGTACAATATTTGTTATTACCAGCAATAGCCCATGCATTGCAAGGAACATCAAGATGCATTTATACGAGTTGTTTATCTTGTGGGAGACGAAGATAAACGAGGGAAGGCCTTATCTGCAAATGAGGAGAGGGGTGCAGGTATCTTTTTGCAAAATTTCCATAGTTTGCTTTCTATCCGCCAGATATAGATAGGACGTTCTATATTGTAGGATGGCAGGCCCACCATCATCACCAACTCGGTTTTTCAACAAGAGTTTCTCTATTTCTCTATACTACTATAAAAACCTTTGAGTTCGTGATCTAGATCTAACACATACAAAACAACTCCGTGTCTAGATCTAATGCATACAAAACAAATTGCTGTAGTTTTGCAAAAACATGTCTGCACTTGTTCCCTATTTACAAACAACTCCGTGTCTCACAATCAGCCTTATCTCTTCCTCACCACATCTAGAAGGCCATGGAACAATCTGGCGCAATGGCCGCTATCAGTGCCGTCCACCTCCAATCTTGGTGTTCCATGCAATGCACGGGCATCCTACTCGTATAAGAAAAGATTAGAGATACTCGTGGTAATGCACGGGAAATTATGTCGAACACGGGTAGTTGTAAGCAGGCTAGCTCTATAGCCACGATGATAGTGACTGCACACGGTGAGGCTGACTTTGGTATGTTGAACACGGTGCCCACACTCAGGTGTCATCTCTGGCACAGGGTCTTGTCACTTCACTGTGAGGAGTAATTTGACCAACGGGTAGTACAGTACTAGTACTACATTGGAATTACTACTACTAGTCTAGCACCACCTTCTGGATTTAGTAGTCCTACCACGTCCGTCTAGATTTATTATTTGACTAGCAATATCTGGTAGTGCATGTCACAAAAAATATACTACTCCCTCTATGAATAAATACATGGAGTATTGTTTTATTTGGTTTTGAACATAGTTCCCGATGATATTATACACTCTCCCTTTCGATAGATGGCTCAAATATGAAGTCTCATCAATCAGACTACTATTGTACTCACCGAGCGGCCAGCTTGGTAAGCTACCAACAAAAAATTGCAATCAAAAACTACTATTGTACTCTGTCGGTGCAACAGACCCAGGGCTTGTTGACCTGACTATGCATAGGCACAAGATCAAGAGTAGGGCACCAGAACAAGAGATCAAAAGACTCGGAGAACCAGAGATAGAGCAGAAGGAACGAAGACCAAGACAAGGAGCAAGATATCGTCGAAACAGAGGCCTCGCTTGCAGGGCAGGCGAGCCCGGCAAGGGGTGAGGCCACCCCCAGAAGAGAAGGACCAACGCGTCCGGAAGGGCCTGCTGGGACTCGCTAAGACCAAATCACTCCATCGACTACCCCACCACGACCCACATCATGGATCAGTGCGATGTCAAGACAGATGCTGATTAAGTGACAACCAATCACCACATGGCGGCCACTTCCTACCAAATGAACCCACAAATGACACTCGTCCAGAGACATGTCAAGCGAGCAGGCATGGAGCTGGCAAATTAGCCCGACAAGCCTTGCCGGGCGACCAACGATGTGACACTAAGCGGCACATTGAATGCACGTTGTCAGCCTATAGAGTTAGGTATGATATGCTTGTTTGCTATCATATCAGTGTATAATGACCTATTTTCCATGGTGGTAACCCCTTGAGCTATAAAAGGAGGCCCATGGCAACGATGAGAGGGGTTGGAAAACTTAATCACACACCCCCATACACACATAGTCTCCACTGCCCTGAAGCGACCCTGCCGGCAAGTGTACTACGCACCACCTCCACCTTTTCCGAATCAAGCCACCAAAGAAGGAGTAGGGTTTTACGCCTCACCGCGGCATGAACGTGATCCCCTGCCGCACTGCCTTGCGTTGGTTTGCTCTTTGTGCAATGCGACTTCCCCTGCCGAACCAGCAAGGGGCCGTCCTGGTCCCATAGGTGGTCGTTGTTTCCCGCGACATCTTTGGAGCGCCAGGTAGGGGGATCACTTGTGCGAACCTGAAGATGTAAGAAGTGTGTCATCTTCATCGACATCTGCATCGTCGACGGCGCCATCGACTATGGCACCCACGAAGAAATCAGCTCCTTTAGCTCATCCGTCCACCTCGAAGGCTTCGCTACCCGCGGCCTCCAATGTTGCGGGGGGCACAGAGACGCACAAGGGTGTGAATGCTGTGTGTGTGTGTGGGGGGGGTGTGGCCGGAGCAGGCGGCACCGCCACCACCCCCTCGCGGCCGACGCTGGAGTAGAAGATGCCGTAGGAGAGCGACGTCAGCAACACCATGACGGCTGCGCTCCGGCCGTTGACAGGAGCAACCATAGCGATGGCGCTCAGTCTGGGTCGAGCCACCACCCTGCGACCGTCCATGCCACGGGCGCGACCGCTGCGCGTGCACACTCCCTGGGGTGCGACGACCAAACTGGTGCACCCAACAGAGCTGATGGCCCTCAAGCACCTCCGCCTCGCCACCCTGCTACCAAGATGGTTGCACCACAGCAGCGTGGGCGCAGTGCAGCCGCCGCTCGCTCCGCTAGGAGCCGGGTGACGACGCGATTGACATTGTCATCATCTATGCCAAGCACGGCCTCGGAGGCCATGGCACAGGCCCAGTTTCTGCTAAGGTTTCCACCAGCAGCCATGCAGATGGATGAGTGGCGAGCCACCATTCAAAGTCTGCTTGGTTCCTCATCATGGCCTCAATGAAACTGCGCTACTACTTCCAAGCTCATGAGGTCATAGTTGTTACTCGTTTCCCGTTACAGCGGATACTCCAAAACCCAGAGGCTATCGGCAATATAGTGGAGTGGGCTTTGGAGTTATCCAGCTTTGGCTTGAGGTTTGAGAGCACATCAACTGTTCAGAGCAGGGCACTGGCAGAGTTTATTGCTGAATGGACGCCAACCCCTGATGAGGAAGTGACAAAGACAGTTGTCCCTGGCAAGGAATCACCCCAAGAATGGATCATGTATTTTGATGGTGCTTTTTCCTTGCAACGTGCGGGGGATGGCGTGCTTCTTGTTGCCCCCACCGGGGAGCACTTGAAGTATGTCATCCAGATGGATTTCGCACTGGAAGTGGCCACCAACAATACACCAGAGTATGAAGGGCTCCTTGCCGGGCTCAGGATTGCAGCAGAATTTGGAATTAAGAAGATGATCATTCGAGGAGACTCACAGTTGGTGGTGAGACAAGTTAACAAGGATTAACAAAGTCCATTAACGGAGGCATACGTTGAGGAAGTGAGAAGATTGGAGGAGCACTTTGACGGATTGCAAATAGAGCATGTACCCCGTGTGGAAAATAGCATAGCTGATCATCTATCAAAGTGTGTTGCGCAAAAGCTTCCTGTGGAACCAGGGAATTTTGTTCTCCGTCTTACTCAGCCCTCCATATCCCCAGCAACAATGGCCCGGAAGAGGAGAAAGTTTGACACCGGAAAGCCTCTCCCGGTGGAGCCGTCCGCTCTCGGCAGAGACCCTGCCGGAAACAACTCCTCATAGCCTACCGGACCACCCCCGCCTGCTGGGTCCATGGACCCCGCGCACGAGGCCAATGCTGCCAAAACAGAGGAGGTGCCGCTACTCCTTGTTGCCGAGCCATAGGCTCCCACTTGGGCAAGGCACATTATCCGCTTCCTCCAAACCGGAGAGCTTCCCGGCGATCAAGACGAAGCAGAAAAAGTAGCCCGGAGGGCTAGTATGTATAAGTTTGTCGATGACACTCTGTACAGAAGGAGGCCCAATGGTGTGAAATTGAAGTGTGTCTGCGGGGAAGAAGGAAAGGAACTGCTGGCTGATATACACAAAGGAATGTGCGGCTCCCACATTGGATCAAGGGCATTAGCTGGGAAAGCATTTGGTCAAGGATTCTATTGGCCCACAGCCCTCCAAGATGCGGTCGAGCTAGTCACTAGGTGTGGAGCCCGTCAGTTCCTTTCCAACAAAACCCACCTGCCTGCCCAAGCGCTTCATACAATCCCTCTATCATGGCCATTTACGGTCTGGGGGCTCGATATCCTCGGCCCCTTCCCCCGAGCAATCGGGGGCTTGGAATTCTTGTTTGTTGCCATCGACAAGTTTATAAAGTGGCCGGAAGTGACTGTCATGAGGAAGGTGACTGCTCAGTCAGTTCTAGAAAGATCTGGTGTGTCATGTTGGAGTTGCAGCAAGGATCGTCACAAACAATGGCACCTAGTTCATGAGTTTCGCCTTCATGCAATATGTTCATGCCCTCGGATGCAAGATCTCATTCGCCTCTGTGGCACACCCCCGGAGCAATGGACAATCTAAGAGGGCGAACGTTGAAGTGCTATGCGGACTCAAGACAAGAACTTTTGATACACTGCAGAAGCACGGCAGGCGGCGGATCGAGGAGCTGCCGGTAGTTCTTTGGTCCCTCAGAATGACACTAAACCGAGATACCAGGCAGACTCCCTTCTCCCTGGTCTACGGGACAGAAGTAGCTATCCCCATGGAACTCATTTACGAGTCGCCTCGAGTGCTTGCTTACGACGAGATCATGCAAGATCAGCACCGGCGTGATGACGCTGTGCTACTCGAGGAGAATCATCTCCGGGCTGCTACGCTTGTTGCACACTATCAGCAAGCCTTGCGTCACTATCATAGCCGCAGGGTTCACTCCTGGAGTTTTAAGGAAGGTGACCTTGTCCTTAGGCGCGTTTAGTCCGCCAAGGGTACACACAAGTTGTCACCGAAGTGGGAAGGCCCTTACCAGGTAGTACGAGTCACCAGACCTGTCGCAGTCCATCTGGAGACCGGAGATGGCACTCTGTTGCAGAACTCATGGAATATTGAGTATCTCCGCAAGTTCTACCCGTAAGGTGCGAGGGTGCCGGGCCTTGCCCAGCAGCCACCCATTTCTACAGGCCTTGCCTTAGTTGCATGCAACCCCTTGTACAAAGCCGGGGTGATGACCCCGTGCGAGAATAAAGAAGTGCTCTAGATGGGCCCCAACCTAGATTGCATGCATGCATAAGCATTTCAGATTACCGCAAAAGCATTTCATGAGCATCTGCATATGCATATAGATAGGATCGCATCCTGCATTCAGTCTCATCTGCATGAAGTTGCAGGTTGTCACCATGGGCTTGGCTTCGACGAAAGGATGAGAAGATTGCCCGGCACTGCAATCCCGGCAGGCCAAACAGATAAGTTCTGCCTCTTGTCCATTCGTGTTCTGTAAGCTATAACTTAGGCATTAGAACACCTCACCACTCCTTTTAGACTTAGGTGCTCTCATTCCTGGCCCGGTCAGAGTGGTTGTAGTTGCCTTTGGTAAAAAGAAGTTGGCGAGGGGCTGGTCCTTCTGTCTGTAACCTGGCAGATAAGCTTCTCCGACAGACAAAAAGAAGGCCGACAGGGTAGCCTGCCGGGGCAAACTTGTTTATTTACACTAAAGAGGCATCTCACCTCTGCATGGACATATACATGCACGAGTTCTCGACAAGGTTCATCTTTTTCATTAATATGTTGATACAAGTACAAGCATTACAAAACACAGAGATGGACTCAAGAGATTACATTATATGAATTAAATTTTGGCAAGTGCCTACAGATTTAAGATTAAAAAAAGATAAAGGCCCTGTAAACTCCCCTCCCTGTTTCTTCTCCTCCCAGGATATGTGGGGAGAAGAAAGAGGTTGGGGGCACCGCCTATGATAGAGCCCACCCCAATCTCGTCAAGGCCTGCCGGGCGCGAGGCTTGACAAGATTAGGAGTGGGGAAGCTGCAAAGGAGGGCGACAGCCCGGCCACGCTCTTGGTCGCCACCACCTGAAGCCCCAGCTCAAGCGACAGTGGAGTCATCCACCAAAGATCAGCTGGAAGACTGCTGGAGGAGGCAAAGGCACTAAGGGAACAGCCCCCTCCCTGGCAACCAGGAGGCCGGTGATGATGGTGCCGGGGAGGAAGGGAGGAACGAGAAGACGAGGCGGCAGGACGTCAGGACGAGATGAACGCATCGATGCAATCATGCTCTGTCCTGATAACTTGCCTCCCGTCGTCTCCATCTCCCCTGGCATCATCGTCATCAACGCCTGGCCCGGGCAGCGCCAAGACCTTCGTCCGACATCCCCTCCGAAGAAACGGCGAACAACCAAGGCGACCAAGGGGCAAGAAGCACAACGCTCCCCTCCTCGGCGGGTAGGCAGGTGCCCCCTGAGGGAGTCCTGGATTAGGGGGTATCCGGACAGCCGGACTGTGTACAATGTCCGGACTATTGAAGCGTGAACATACAGGACTCAATACTTCGGCTCGTGTCCGGATGGGACTTTCCTTGGCGTGGAAGGCAAGCTTGGCGATCCGGATATTGTGTTTCCTTTCTTGTAACCGACTCCATGTAAACCCTAGCCCTCTCCGGTGTCTATATAAACCGAGGAGGTTGGTCCTTAGAAGGCCGATCACAATTACAATCATACCATCATAGGCTAGCTCTTAGGGTTTAGCCTCTACGATCTCATGGTAGATCTACTCTTGTACTACCCATATCATCAATATTAATCAAGCAGGAAGTAGGGTTTTACCTCCATCGAGAGGGCCTGAACCTGGGTAAACATCTGTGTCCCTTGCTTCCTGTTACCATCAGCCTTGATGCATAGATCGGGACCCCTACCCGAGATCCGCTGGTTTTGACACCAACATTGGTGCTTTCATTGAGAGTTCCTCTGTGTTGTCACTGTCAGGCTCGATGGCTCCTTCAATCATCATCAACGACACTGTCCAGGGCGAGACTTTCCTCCCTGGACAGATCTTCGTGTTTGGCGGCTTCGCATTGCGGGCCAATTCGCTTGGCCACCTGGAGCAGATCGATATCTATGCCCCCGGCCACCAGGTCAGGTTCGGAAACTTGAACTACACAACGAATATTCACGGAGACTTGATCTTCGACGGATTCAGGCCAGCACCAGGAGCGCCGATCAGGCACGATGAGCACGGCTTAGACCTGCTGTCAGACGATGCTCAGGATATCACCCCAGCAGAAGCCCCGGATCTGAATCCGGGCCAGGTTGCGTTGCCTAAGGACGGAGGGCTAGACCCCGCCCCGCAGGCCATACCCTCATCAGCGATGGAGCCGAACACAGGCCTCACTTTTGAGGGAGCCTGTGACTCCGGACCCCCGGAGTCATATCCAGTTGTAGGTTCCAGTCCGTGCGTCCCTGAGCCCTCCGAACCTAGTTGGGCTCCGGTGATGGAGTTCACCACGGCGGACGTCTTTCAGCACTCGCCCTTTGGTGACATGCTGAACTTATTGAAGTCTCTCTCTTTATCAGGAGACTCAGGGCCAAACTATGTCCTGCCTGAGTGGGAAGCGGACGGCGACGGAATTTGTTGCCCACCCACCACCCACTTCATTGCCACGATCGATGATTTAACCAACATGCTTGACTTCGATTCCGAAGACATCGATGGTATATATGATGATGCAGGAGAAATACAGGAGCCACCGCTCACGGGGCGGTGGACGGCCACCTCCTCATATGATATCTATATAGTGGACACTCCGAAGGAAACTAATGGCGACGAAGCAACGGAGGATAACCCCTCGGGAAGAAAAGCAAAGCATGGGCGTCGTCGGCACCGCTCCAAGCCCCGCCATAGCAATACCGGCCCCGGAGACGAAAATAATCCGGATGGCGCCGAAGAAGAATATGACCCTGACCAGCCCGCCTTCGAGCATGCCGAACAGGAAGACGAGCAGGTCAGTCCAGAAGAATAGGCGACGAACGGATACCCGGAGGAGGACAACTACATGCCCCTCTCCGAAGACGAGATTAGCCTCGGCGACGACGAATTCGGCGTACCTGAGGATCCCGTGGAGCAGGAGCGCTTCAAGCATAGACTTATAGCCACTGCAAGGAGCCTGAAGAAGAAGCAGCAGCAACTCCAAGCTGATCAAGATCTGCTCACAGATAGATGGACTGAAGTCCTGGCAGCCAAGGAATACGGACTCGAACGCCAAACGGCTGACCGGCGACCCCGTGGCCGGGATAAAACGGGATATCAGCCCGGATACCAGCCCGCACCCCCACGCCGACACACTACGACCTAGGGCAACAAGCAAGACTTGCAAGATATTTTGGAAAACAAAGCAGGATAGCCAAGATCGATCTACGGATCACGGGGGCGCGCCTCAGCGCGTGAGGATGATCGTCGCGCCGGATACATCATCAACAAGTCCGGCCGTGTCGAACACAGCAACCCAGACCAATTCGAGCTGCGTAGCCACATAGCCCGGCACAGAGGCGCCGCACACCCCCTCTGCTTCACTGACGAAGTGATGGATCATGAATTCCCAGAAGGGTTCAAAGCCGTAAACATCAAATCGTACGATGGCACAACAGACCCCGCAGTATGGATCAAAGATTTCCTTCTCCACATTCACATGGGCTGCGGAGATGATCTACACGCCATCAAGTATCTCCCCCTTAAGCTCAAAGGATCTGCCCGGCACTGGTTAAATAGCCTGCCAGCAAATTCCATTGGCAGTTGGGAAAACCTGGAAGACGCATTCCTTGATAACTTCCAGGGCACATATGTGCGACCGCCAGACGCCGATGACCTGAGCCGCATTACGCAACAGCCCGGAGAGTCAGCCCGGAAATTCTGGACTCGGTTCCTTACTAAAAAGAACCAAATAGTCGTCTGTCCGGACGCCGAAGCCCTGGTAGCTTTCAAGCATAATATCCGCGACGAGTGGCTCAGTCGACAACTCGGCCAGGAAAAACCCAACTCTATGGCAGCCCTCACAACCCTAATGACCCGCTTTTGTGTGGGTGAGGATAGCTGGTTGGCTCGCTGCGGCACCATGCCACAGTCCGGCACTTCGGATGGCCGCGATGCTAACGGCAAGCTACGGCGTAACAGGCATAAGAGACCTAACAACGGCGATCGCACTAAAGACACGGCGGTCAACGCCGGATTCAGCGGATCTAAATCCGGTCAGCGGAAAAAACCGTTCAAAAGAAATAATCAGGGACCGTCTAGCCTGGACCGCATACTAGAGCGCGCGTGCCAAATTCGTGGCACCCCGGACAAGCCAGCCAACCACACCAATAGAGACTGCTGGGTGTTCAAACAGGCCGGTAAGATAAACGCTGAAAACAAGGGCAAGGGGCTGCACAGCAACGATGACAACGAGCCCCGGCGTCCGAATACGGGGGGACAAAAGAAATCCCCCCCCCCCCAGGTGAAAACGGTCAATATGATCTATGCCACTCACATCCCCAAGCGGGAACGGAAGCGAGCACTATGGGACGTCTATGCGATGGAGCCAGTCGCCCCCAAATTTAACCCATGGTCAGCTTGTCCGATCACCTTTAATCGTAGCGATCATCCTACTAGCATCCGTCATGGGGGCTCAGCCGCATTGGTCTTAGACCCAATCATCGATGGATTCCACCTCACGCGTGTCCTTATGGACGGCGGCAGCAGCCTGAACCTGCTTTATCAGGACACAGTGTGCAAGATGGGCATTGATCCTTCAAGGATCAAGCCCACCAAAACTACCTTTAAAGGTGTAATTCCCGGAGTAGAGGCCCGCTGTACGGGCTCTATAACACTGGAAGTGGTCTTCGGATCCCCAGACAACTTCCGGAGCGAAGAGTTAATCTTTGATATCGTCCCTTTTCGTAGTGGTTACCACGCACTGCTCGGACGAACCGCATTCGCTAGATTCAATGCGGTACCACATTACGCATATCTCAAGCTCAAGATGCGAGGACCGCGCGGGGTCATCACTGTCAATGGAAATATGGACCGCTCCCTTCGAACAGAAGAGCATACGGCAGCCCTCGCGGCAGAAGTACAATGCAGCCTACTCTGACAAACCAATCCGGCAACAAATTCGAGCACTGTCAAGCGAGCCCAGAGCACCTCGCAACAGGATCATCAGGAACGCCAAGAGCGTGATCAGCAGTCTGGCCGCCGCTCAAGCCCCTTCAAAGCAGCATTCGTGCCACGGTACACAATTACGCACTCAAGATACCATGGGCATAGGTGGAGGCACATCAATGACTCAGTCAATAGTGCGGGTAACCGCCAAATACCTTCATACTCTTTTCCTCTTACATTTCAGGACACCGCCTTAGTGCAGCATCCTCAGAAGAGCCGAATTGCCGGACTCATATGGGAGAGACATCCAAGGAGGCAACAGACATTGTGCACAGAAGGAAATACCCAGGTGGAATCTATTTACGATCATTATACCTGCTTTATCTATCTGTACACAGCCTGCCCCTGGATAGGACATGTCAAATAGTCCTATTTTTATCTCTACTTAATGCATCCATTGTAAACATACGCTTAAACGTATTTTTCGTCAATGGGAGATTATATATAGCGTCAGCTTATTATCCTTATTTGAGCATTTTCTTCTCTTATAAATGTTTATCTGGTATTGCATCCATACACCTTGGTACGGTCAGTTTGCCAGGGGCTTCTCATGGCGCCCCGTAATATGGCAAATAAAGTCCAAACACTTTCAACAGTGCGGCACCCCGAACTTATAGCATTATATGCATCAGCTCCGAATCATGTCTTGGGTCTACAGTTGGGATAGCCTGGCTCCCTTGTTTTGGTGCCTTACGTTCCGTTATATCGGCTTAGGTAGCGCAGGGAGAACTACTGCGATTGTGTCCTGGTTCTTTCGGACGAACACCTCAGTAGAGAAAGCCGAAAACTGACCGACATGATGTGGCGAGAGCTGGTTGCTGTTTGAGAGGTACTAAAATCCTTAAAGATTTTCCGCTTTAGGCGATAAATCGGCTTTGTCCGGTCTAGGCGTATATAGCGCCCCAATTCGGCCTTCCGGATTCAAGGGGCTTCGCCAAAATTTAAAATTGTAGACTTCTATGGCTAAGTGAAAGTTATAAAGCCGCATAGTCCGATTGCCTCATTCGCTGCGTCGGACACCTCCTTAAGGGACCAAACATTTCGATAAAGAGTGTCTGGGTTTTCCACGAACACCCCAGTGCTAGTCACGTGGGGGCGGAAGCCGACGACTTGCCTACTTTCAGGATTTTATAAACAGCCGCACAGAAGGTAATATTTTAAATAACAAAAGCGCTACATAGCGCAAGTAACTTCGTCCTTAAATTACAAACATGATAGAAATGAATTCATTCAAAAACGGTGTCCTTGGTACATTCACCAGCCATGAGACGAGCACCCTTCATAACGCCATCATAGTACAGCTCAGGATGGCGATGCGCCTTGCCCTCCGGCGGCCCGTCCTTGACCAGCTTCTCCGCATCCATCTTGCCCCAATGCACCTGACGCGGGCAAAGGCCCGACGGGCACCCTCGATGCAAACGGATCTCTTGATCACCTCAAGCCGCGGACAGGCATCTACCATCCGCTTGATCAGGCCAAAGTAGCTACTAGGCAGGAGCTCACCCGGCCACATTCGGACTATGAAGCCCTTCATAGCCAGCTTGGCCGCCCTGTGGAGTTCGACCAACTGCTTCAGTTGGTCGCACAGAGGCATCGGATGTTCGGCCCCATCATATTGGGACCAGAACAACTTCTCCATTGAGCTCCCCTCCTGGGCACGGTAGAACTCCGCAGCGTCTGATACGCTGCAGGGCAGATCTGCAAATGCCCCTGGAGAGCTTCGAATTCGAGTAAGTAAAATAAACGCCTCCTCCACATGTTTGCTTTGCATAAAGAACTTCTTACCCACTGCTATCTTTTTGGCCTCTTGGATCTCCTGCTGTGGTTTCCCGGCTTTAGCCTTGGTGTCTTTCAAATTTACAAGGGACTTCGCCAGCTCGGCCTCTTTCACCTTCAGCTCATGCTCCACGGACTCACACTTCCTGTGGAGGTCCCGAAGCTCTTGTTGTACCTCGCCCACCCTAGCACTTTGCTTTTCGCGCTCCTTACATTCCGAGGCCTCCTTGTCTTCAGCCTCGGACAGCGCCTTCTTCAGGGATGCCACTTCGGCGGTGGCCCCTGTTACACAGTCACGCCACTTAGGTGTTAGACTCACCAATTTTGAGTATTCTCAAATGCATAAGATATAGAATCGCTTACCCTTGTACTCTTCAAGCTGCCTCTTCGTGAGGTCGAGCTCTCCCCACGCCTGCTCCTGGTCCCGTTTCAGTGCGGCAACCTCAGCAGTATGGGCAGCAGCAGCAAGCAGCACAGCCTGCTTATTCACAACAATACTTATCATTAGACTCCTGCGGATTATAATTGACCCTCCGTTTGGCTTTTCTTTCCGAACACCAAACAGAGTATCAGGGGCTACTACCTATCAGGTGGTAATTTTGCACATATTTATTACTTACTTCAAAGCCTGTTAGGAGGCTGGTACAAGCTTCGGTTAGTCCGCTTTTGGCGGACGAAACCTTCCAAATCACCGTACTCATAAGAGTACGGTGCTCTTCATCCATGGAAGCGCCGCGAAGAGCTTCCAGCAGACAATCCGGCGCCTCATGCGCAACGGAAGTCCGCGACACAGACGGCTCGCCCTCCCTAACGAGGGGTCGTCCGCTTGAGTCCGGAACCATCGAAGGTTCCAGAATTGTGTTCGGCTGAGAGCCCGGTTGGCCATGGCTCTCTTCGACACGATCCGCGGGGATCTTGAACCCCGCGTGTCCGACATCTGGAATCCCGCCTTGGGGCGTCTCCAGAGTCACCTCCCCCCTCTCCGGGAGCCTTCGGGACAACACCTCCGTGTCATCCGCGTGTTGAGGGGTAGTGGCCATCGGAAGCGAATTTATCGCCGAATCACTCAGGGACCCAGAGAAAGATACCTCGGGGTGAGCCGTGGCCAGACTGCACATATGTTCGACATTATAAATATAAAAACTATGAAGTGAAATCATGATAGAATGCGAACACTTACGATCGCACTAGGGGCTTCCCCCTGGGCAGCCACCCCTCCTCACTATGAGCGGCTGCGGCGGAGTAGTCCGGAAGGGGCACCTTCCCCTTCTTGGACGCCCCAGCCTCCCCCTCTGGAGGAGTAGTGCGGGGAGGTGGAATTTCTTCTTGATTCCACCCGCCTCCGTGGGAGGAATCTGTTTCGTCGTCATCAGACGACAGGGGTGTGACGGCCTTGTGTCGAGGGCCTTTTACAGACCCCTGGTCCGCCTCCTCGGGCCCCTCACCCTTTTCGGATGGGGCGTCTTCTTCTTCTTCATCCTCCCCTTCGTGGGAGGAGTCCGCCTCGTCGTCTTCGGACGAGGCTTCTGGCACAACCTTACGCCGGAGACCCTTTCGGGTCCCCGGAGCCTTCTTCTCGGCCTTCTTCTCCAGCACCTTGTACGGTGCCGGGACCAGCATCTCCGTCAGGAGAGCATCGGTCGGGCCTTCTGGCAGAGGAGCCGGACAGTAAACCTGCTCCGCCGTCTCCACATAATCCTGAAACAAATATGCATAACTACTTAGGTCTCTCCTATAAATATATTTGGAAGAACCAGGTCCGGTGGTAATCTGAGAACTCACCTGACTAGGGGCCCGCGCGGCGTGAAGCCCGCGGTCCTCGGATGTGGGAGGAGGTACTTCGGAGGCCCTAAAAAGCACCTTCCATGCGCCTTTATGCGTCATGTCGTAGAGCTTCCAGAGCATCTGGTGTTCGATCGGGACAAACTCCCACAGATTGACTGCCCACCTTTGGTAGGGCAGGATCCAGCGAACGAGCATGACCTGGATCACGTTGACAAGCTTGATGTTCTTGTCCTTCATGCTTTTGATGCATGTCTGGAGTCCGGTCGGCTCTGTAGAATTTCCCCAGGACAGGACCTTCTTTCCCCAGGAGGTGAGCCGCATGGGGGCTCTGGATCGGAACTCGGGGGCCGCTGCCCAGTTGGCGCCGCACGGCTCGGTGATTTAGTACCACCCCGATTTCCACCCTTTCACGGTCTCCGCAAAGGAGCCGTCGAGCCATGTGACGTTAGGCATTCTTCCCACCATGGCCCCTCCACACTCCGCTTGTTGGCCGCTTACAACCTTCAGCTTCATGCAGAAGGTTTGCAGCCATAGGCCGAAGTGAGGTCGGATGCGGAGGAAGGCCTTGCATACGACGATGAAAGCCGAGATGTTGAGGACAAAATTCGGGGCTAGATCATGGAAATCTAGCCCGTAGTAGAACATGAGCCCGCAGACGAAGGGATGGAGTGGAAATCCCAGTCCATGGACGAAGTGGGCGACGAATACGACCCTCTCATGGGGTCCTGGGTCGGAATGAACTCCCGGTGTCCGGTAGCTGGTGCGCTATGTCTGCGGCCAAGTATCCGGCTACCCGAAGATTTGTGATGTGCTTCTCCTTGACGGTGGAACCCACCCACTTGCCTCCTGCTCCGGACATGTTTAGCTGTGCGGAGAAGACCTGGGCTTGGGCGTTGGAGCTCGAGGGGGCAAGAGTGGGCAAAGGAGGAAGAATGCGTGGGTAAAAATGAGGAAATCTTATCCCTTTATAAAGGTGCCGAAAGCGGTGCGCCTCCCCACTTGCCCGTTGGGAATCGCTTGTTTCCCAAGCGCCACGATTAATGACGTGGTGGGATTACCCATACCCGTATTGATGAGAATCCCATGATAAGGTGCCCGATCTCTGCTTTGACAAGACGTGTCAAAGAAACTGCCTTGCAATGACTACTTTGGAGTATTCGGAGAAGGAACCCGCCTTGCAATGCCGAAGACAATACTGCGCGCCGGACTCATCGTCATTGAAGCCTGGTTCAAGGGCTACTGAGGGAGTCCTGGATTAGGGGGTATCTGGACAGCCGAACTGTGTACAACGTCCGGACTATTGAAGCGTGAAGATACAAGACTCAAGACTTCGGCTCGTGTCCGGATGGGACTTTCCTTGGCGTGGAAGGCAAGCTTGGCGATCCGGATATTGTGTTTCCTTTCTTGTAACCGACTCCATGTAAACCCTAGCCCTCTCCGGTGTCTATATAAACCGGGGAGGTTGGTCCTTAGAAGGCCGATCACAATTACAATCATACCATCATAGGCTAGCTCTTAGGGTTTAGCCTCTACAATCTCGTGGTAGATCTACTCTTGTACTACCCATATCATCAATATTAATCAAGCAGGAAGTAGGGTTTTACCTCCATTGAGAGGTCCCGAACCTGGGTAAACATCTGTGTCCCTTGCTTCCTATTACCATCAGCCTTGACGCACAGATCGGGACCCCCTACCCGAGATCCGCCAGTTTTGACACTGACACCCCCCTCGTCGACATCAACTCCAGCTCTAAGGAGAGGAGATGTACTAGAATTTCCAATGATCCCTGGCCCCTCCCCTTGGGCTCGGACCAAGCTCACTCCCAAAGCTTTAGCATCTTCACTCAGCATTTTCGACTCGAAGCTAAAGCCTAGAGGCCAGCCCTAGGCTTCCCTTTCCAGCATACTCAAGGTGGAGCAAGACGGAAGAAGAAGTGGATGTTGTTGGATGCCTCCGTTCCACCCCCGCTCTCCCTTTTATAGGCAGACGAGGAAGGCTGGGGGATGGATCCGCGGTGAGCGACCACCGCCCTCCTCCACCAGTTCAAAGGAGCCGGGCCCTCGCCATCATGTTCTCCCATGCTACGCGCCTCCGTTACCTACCCTGCGCAATGCATGCGGCATACATGGCTAAGGATAAGGGCGTGGTGGGAAGAGTAAATCGGCAGTTTCTACCCTGTGCGTTAAAGTCATTCACGAGCCATTACTAGAGCGGTCCCACCACCATTGGCCTTGCCCGACGCGCGGGAAAACCGGAAACTGGCCCGAAATCAAGACTAATGAAGAATCAAAGGAGATCTCAAAAGACCAGCTTCTTCAACAACGCTGCCTGTGCACTTGTTAGGCCCTACCCTGTAGACGCTTGGCTTCTGTCGGTGCAACAGACCAAGGCCCTGTTGACATGACTGTGCACAGGCACAAGATCAAGAGTGGAGCACTAGAACCAGAGACCAAAAGACCTGGAGAACCAGAGACAGAGTAGAAGGAACCAAGACCAAGACAAGGAGCAATATATCGTCGAAACAGAGGCCTCCCTTGCAGGGCAGGCGTCTCGGCAAGGCCTGTCGGGAATCGCGAAGACCAAATCACTCCACCGACTACCCCACCATGACCCACATCGTGGATCAGTGGGATGTCAAGACACATGAGGATTAAGTGGCAACCATTCACCACATGGCAAGCACTTCCTGCCAAATGAACCCACAAATGACACTCATCTAGAGACGTGTCAAGCGAGTAGGCGTGGAGCTGGCAAATTAGCCCGGCAAGCCTTGTCGGATGGCCAATGATGTGACACTAAGCGGTGCATTAAATGCACATTGTCAGCCTGCAGAGTTAGGTATGATAGCATTGTTTGCTATCATATCAGTGTCTAATGACCTATTTGCCACTATGGTAACCCCTTGAACTATAAAAGGAGGCCCATGGCAGTGATGAGGGGGGTTGGAAAACTTAGATCACACACCCCCGTACGCACGTGGTCTCCACTGCCCTGAAGCGACCCTACCGGGCAAGTGTACTACGCACCACCACCACCTTTTCCCAATCAATCCACCAAAGCAGGAGTAGGGATTTACGCCTCACGGCGGCCTGAACCTGGGTAAAATTGCTTGTGTGATCCCCTGCCGCGTCGCCTTGCGTTGGTCTGCTCTTTGTGCAACGCGACTACCCCCTACCGAACCAGCAAGGGGACATCCTAGTCCCATAGGTGGTCGTGGTTTCCCGCGACATACTCCCTCCATACTGGTGCATTAGTCACGTTAAAAAAACGAAATAATCCCAAAACTTTTAGGCGCGATGCATTAACTACCCACCTCGTTCCCTGGTTTTTGCACGAAAAAAGAAATCACCCAATAGGAGACATGGGGTGCGTATGCATTCAATGACTTGAGACTACTTAGCACAACATGCAGTGCTTAGTTCTCTTTATGAAATGACATTAATTACAAAATACTACTCCTACCTCTATCCTGGTTTATTGCCCCCCTTAGTATTTTATGCCAAATTTTGACCATAGGTTTAACTAAAATAATAATAATGCATGTCACCAAAAATTGTATCATTGGGTTCGTATTTGAACATAGTTTCCAATGATATTATTTTTGGTTACATGTAGTAACATTTTATTAGTTAAATCAAAGGACAAAACTTGGCGCAAAATGCAAAGGGGACCAATAAACCAGTAAACATCGAAGTTCTCCCGTTTTGCCCGAACTTAGTCTCGGTGAGATGACTATACTGCACCGCCATGGAGGGAGGGCCGAGGAGTAGATGGCCAATGCACACGTAAATGCAGCACTGTCTGCACTTCTCATGTAAAGGCTCCCCACCAGTCCAATCTACGAAATCTTACGGACCTACAAACCCTAACCAAGGGCAAGAGTGATCACTCCAATCGCAAGATCAGTTGACTAGAAGCTAGACCCATGGAGGTGTTGAGCGCGAGCATCAGCTAGATGTTCTAGATGGTCAACGACGCCGGCCTGCGGTCCGGCACCGACCAACGTCTCCAGGTCGTGCTTGAGGCCGCCAGGGCGAGAGGCCTCTAGGAAGACAACTTCATCTCCTTGTTCGACGAGGTCCTCATCGCCTTTCTCGACAAGTTCACCGTTGTCAAGAAGCTGGAGGATGACCTTGACCTACGCATCTAGCGCACGCGCCCAGGCTCTGCGATACCCGCCACCCTCAACGGCTTATATGGTGACAGCCTCTTCAATGCACTGGTGGCCCGACGATAGCCCTCCGTCACGCCAGAGAATGTCAACCTCGAGGTCATGCTTGCCGCGCAGCGCCTGGCGTAGCAAGACACCATCAACATAATCACCCACGTCTATGCGCAAATCTTCCACAAGGACTACTATGTGCAAGAGGAGGACGCTAGGACGCTGGCCTTCTTGGACCGTGGGGCAACCTTGGACGGCATTGTTCAGAAGCACGTTGAGCTCGCTACCAACGCCGCTGCTCCTCACACGTCGGTCGGTGACCCGGCGCACTAGGGCATGAGGATGTTGTTAATGGATCTGTATGTATCTTTATCTTTTCGTCAATTTCATGTAGTAGTATATTGTACTAGTAATTATCTTACCTTTCGCATCAACTTCATAGTTTTCGTACGTACTTCATGCATGAACCGCACCAGAACCGAACTTCTCATTGCACTAGGAAAATCGTTATTTCTATCTACCGGTCGCGCCGTAGAGCAGAACCAAATTTTACAAGTTACAAGTTCAAAAGGAAAACCCTGCTGTGTTCCCGTCGCACCCCCACATGGTTGGTCGGCACACCTCTCAAGGGGGGATGCGTGTTGTGTTGCATTTTCACTTACAAGTGGGACCGCAGTTGAGCAAATCGACTATCGAGAAACCCCCACCCCGCCCACCACGCGATGGCTGAGTTAGAGAAAACAAGAGGGAGAAGAGATAGCTATAGCTAGTCCTGGTCATCTCAGGCCCGGCCCTGTCGGCCCACCCAGGCCCTGCCCTAAATCCAAGGCCTAGGCCCGATGGGCTTGCCCGTGGGCCAGGTTTGGGCCTGAGTTTTGAGCACACCAGCAGGGCCTGGATGGCTTGGGCTTGGCATACTGGCATTTTAATAAAGAGGCCCGGCCCATAGCCCTAAGCCCTAAGGGCTTTTCACGGCTTTTTACCAGATTGGCTGGGCTTGGGCTTGAAAAGTAGGCACGATGGTAGGTCCCGGGCCTCAGTTTTCTACCATGGGCTTTTTAGGCCCGTACCAAGCCCGGCCCGGCCCATCCCATGGCCAGATATAGTTGTAGCACGGACTCCAAGAAATTGGTGTCAGATGGGACTCGTGTGGGTGGCGTGTGGCGTACTGCTAGATGTGAACACTAGGTATGGCGCATGCCACCCCACTATATCGAGGTGCTGGTTACATAGAGCGAACACATTATCTCTCTAGGAGTACAGTACACCACTAGTACTACTCACATTGTCGTGAAATTTTCTGGAGTCCGTGCTCAGCCGTCCTCTCTCTCTCTCTTCTCAGCCAGCCAGCAGACGCACAGAGTGTGCCCATCGTCTGTTTCCTCACATTCGGTCCCACATGTCAGTGAAAACACAAGACGACCCACTGAAATTGCATATCTTTCACCTCGACGTGCTGGTGATGAAAAACAAATCCAATAAAAATCTTCGGTGGCCGCTTTGGGAGTAACTCGAGAGTAAGATTCTATTTATAGTTTAACGAAATATGCACATCACATGGCTTCAACTAGCACTCCACTTTCTTGCATGACGTGACCTGGATACTAGATGTCCCATGTGTCGGGAAAAGGAGGAAGAACTCGGCCAAATCTTCTCCACATTTAGACCGGAGGAGTAGGAAACACGACAAGCCATGTGCCTACATCATACGTAGTGTATAGGCCCACCTCACGTATCACCATATTTCTCGGCCTCCGTGCGACACCTAGCTCTAGTTGATGGTATACTACTACTAGGACTAACTATTGTACTATCATACTACTACTAGGTTGCCTCTATGTGATGTGGCAACTTCATATAACTAGATGTTGGCTATACTACTACGATACTCACACTCCAAGAAGTGACTCAAAAACAATTCATAAATTGAGTTTGTCACATGCATATGCAAATGTACCATTCATTACATACAACAAGTCATCAACATACAATGATAACAAGGATACATGTTGGATTATAGATTATTTCCAGCAAAACATTCGAGTAAATACTAAAAATTTTATCACACAAAAAATAACAAGCAATGAAATGAACTTCAGGTCAACCAATCCTCGGTGTTGGAAACACTTGCTTTGAACCATAACTGATTCTCTGGGAAGGGCCAACTATTGTCAATCCCGAGACCAATACAGGACTCATCATCCAGGCTGAAGTGGCCTATAGCAGGACGCATATTGTGATAGCCAGTGTAGGGAACCATAGCAATATTCGAGGTATAGATACAACTGCTTCTCATAAATGCTTGTAACGTTGTGCCAACAGCAGCTGGATTGCCTTTCACCATCAGTGGATAGTTTTGTCCAAGGAAGATAGAGTTTTCTTTGAGATTATGAGTGCGGAACCATTCAGAAGGTCCTGGCGCTAGCACACTAGTATCCATCCTGAATACCCTGCAACGGATGTTGGAATAGGTCCAGAAAGTGCGACCATGGGAGACAACACCTGCTTCCTTAGTAATATCAGCAGGGCCTTGTATACATACAAGAAGAGGTCCCTATGGGAAACCACGGCCACCTATGGGGGTCCCTTGCTGGTTCGGCAAGGGGGATGCCACGTCGCACATAGAGCAGAAGAGCGTGGGGCAGCATGGCAGAGATCACATGGGCAATTTTACCCAGGTTCGGGCCGCCGTGAGGCGCAAAACCCTACTCCTGCTTTCGTGGATTGATGGTGGAAGGATGGTGGTGGGGCGCAGTACACTTGCCCGGCAGGGTTGCCTATGGGCGACAGTGGCTACGCATGTAGGAATGTGTGGGTATCCAACCTTCCAACCCCTCCTACGGTCGCCATGGGCCTCCTTTTATAGGTTAAGGGGTCACCACAATGGCAAAGTGGTCATAATGCACTGTTAAGATAGCAAGTAGTGCTATCATACGTAACCCCGTAGGCTGATAGGGCACATTAAAAGCCCCGCCCAACGTCACATCATCGCTTGCCCGACAAGCCTTGTCGGGCTGTCTTGCCAGCTTCACACCTGATCGCTTGACACGTCACAGGACTGGTGTCATTCGTAGGGATTTCTCATAGAAAGAGGCTGCCATGTGGTGAGTGGTTGCCACTTAATCACTTTGCGGCTTGACACCGCACTGATTGACGGCGTGGGTCATGGAAGAGTGGTTGGGTGAGGTGGTTTTCGCCTTCGTGAGTCCCGGCAGGCCCTGCCGAGATGTCATGGATGTTTTCTTCCGGGGGAGACCCCGCCCTTGCCGACCTCATCTGCCCGGTAAGGGAGATTTTTCTCCTGCCGACCTCTTGATTCTCTCGCTTGACCTTGGTCCTCTTGATCTGCATGTTACTCCTTCAAAGATCTTTGTCTCCTCTACTATGGCATGGCCTGGTGCCGTAATCTTGTTCCTGTGCCTGTGCACAGTCTAGGCAATAGACCCAGGGTTTATTGCACCGACAGAAGCTTTCGGGCCTGCCCTGATTGCCCTGCCGAGCGTCATTGGGGTAGGCCCTAATAAGTGCACAGGCAGGGGCACCGAAGAGGGTGGTCTTTTGATGTCTTCTTTGCTTCTTCATTAATCTTGACCCTGGGCTAGTTTCCTATTTCTCCGCGCGTCGTGTAAAGCAAATAGTTGTGGGGACTCTCTTGTAATGCCCCGTGAATGACTTTAACACACGGGGTAGAAACTGCCAATTCACTCTTCCCACCACGCCTTATCCCCTGCCACGTATGGTGCATGCATCGCGCGGGGTAGGTAATGGTGCGGGAGAGCATCAGGGCGAGGGCCTGGTCTTCTTGAATTGGTGGAGGAGGATGGTGGTCACTTGTTGAGGGAGAAACTCTCCTCCTCGGCCCGTCTATAAAAGAAGGGGAAAAGGGAGGGCTAAGCCATCAATCCTTGTGTTCCTGCTCCTCCTCTATTTTCTCCTGCCCATTGACGATGTCGAAGAGAAGAGCCTGGGGCCAGCCCCCAAGCTCCTATTTGAGGCTGGTGCCGCCAAATGTCGGTGCTGGTGCTCGGGGAGTGAGCCTGGTCCATGTTCAGAGAATGCGTCGTGGACGAACCACCAGTGCCGCGGGAGATATAAAGCTTCCCCATCGTGGGGAATCGCTTGCTCCTTCCGCCACGGTTGGCTGCTTGTTGAGTAGTGTCGTGCCCAGCTCTGGCTACTACTGGTTGTGGGCTGGGTGATTGGGTCCTCGGCATCTTCGGAGCTTGCCAGGGAGGCAGGGCTGGGGATCGTTGGTAATCCCAGCACTACCCCTTCTGGAGGTCCTGGGGCTGATGTTGACGAGAGGCGCACCTTCCTGCCTGCCGAAGTGGGGAACGACGCGCTTCGAGCCCCATGGCCATCTTGGTCGCTCGCCGTCTCTCCACAGAAGGCGCCGGGCTGGAGTCCTGGCGCTCTTCAGGAGTAATGATGACGGAGATAAAATGAGAGAAGACGGAGAAGGCGGGTGGTGGGGGGCTAGGTCGAAGTACGGTGGCGTGGATGCCTTCGCCTCCGACTGGCGACCAGCTGCCTCATCTTAACGTTCTTCCCCTACCTTCCTGGAACCATCATCACTGGCATCTTTGGGTGATAGCCGGGGAGGGATGTTCCCTTGGTGCCTTCGCCTCCCCTTCAGTAGCCTTCCGGCTGAGCTTTGCTGGATGACTCCACCGGGGCTCAAGCCGAGGCTTCTTGCCGGTCCTAGAGGTGGTGACCAAGGGAATGCCGCTCTGCTCACGCGCTCATCCTTCACAGCCTCGCCACTCCCAGTTTTGTCAGGCCGCACCAGGCAGACCGCGATGGGACCGGGAGGGGCTCCTGCTTGGGTGCCTCTCATGTCTTTTCCTCCTTCCACCGCAGTGCCTGGTGGAGGGAAAACAAAAAGAGGAGATTACAGGGAACTTATCTTTTTTCAATCTTAAATCTGTAGGCACTTGCCAAATTCTAATTCTAATAATGTAATCTCTCGAGTCCATGTGTGTGTTCTATAAGGCTTGTACTTGTAGGATCAGCATATTAATGAAAATGATGAACCTTGACGGGAACTCGTGCATGTATATGTCCATGCAGAGGTGAAAATGACTCTATCGTAAACAAACGAGTTTTCCTCTTCAGGCTATCCTACCGGTACCCTTTTCATTTTGTTGCCAGGGACTAGAGTCTACTGGGCAAAAAATAAAGGGACCAGCCCCCTGCCAAATCCTTTGCATCAAAGGCCACTGTGACCATCCAGGCCAAAGCAACGTTCGAGCCAAGGGTGGGAGCACCTAAGTTTTGAAGAGCGGCAAGGTTTTCTTATGCACAAGCTTAACTTACAGAGCACTTATGGACAAGAGGTAGAACTTATCTGTTAGGCTTGCCGGGGATCACAGTGCTGGTCGATCTCTCGAACTCCTTGTAGAAGCCAAGTTGACGGCAGGAACCTGTAGCTTCATGCAGATGAGAATGATGGATGATGCGATCCTATCTATATGCACATGCAAATGCTCATGAAATAGTTATGCAATGCTCTTGAAATGCTCATGTAGGTATGCAACTTGGTCGGGGCCCCTCCAGCGCTTTGTTTATTTCTCTGTTGCTCAGGGTCATCGCTTGGCTTTGTACAAGGGGTTACATGTAGCTGAGGCAAGGCCTATACAAAAGGGTGGCTGCCGGGCAGGGCCCGACAGCCGCGCCTTACGGGTAGAACTTGCAGAGATGCTCAATATTCCATGAGTTTTGCAATTGAATGTCATCTCCGGTCTCCAGACGGACTGCGCCAGGTTTGGTGAATCATACTACCCGGTAAGGGCCTTCCCACTTTAGCGTCAACTTGTTTGTACCCTTGGTGGACTGAACGCACCTAAGGACAAGGTCACCTTCCACAAAACACCGGGCATGAACCATGCGGCTATGATAGCGACGGAGGGCTTGCTGATAGAACTATGGAAAAATACACTTCCGTGATGATATGTGTTTGTCACAATAGGTCATGTTTTCTATCGTGCATGTACATCCATGACAATTTTATGACAGAATCAAGATAGTCATACCTGTGCTGTCGTAGAACTGTTCCATGACATTACCAAAATTATCATCACGTAAGTGTCCACTTCCATGATGATAAACCATGTGTCATGGAAGTGCCTTCGTCAAGGGTGATTGACACATGGCATCCACCATAACGGCTCGCCGTTACGCTATCGGGTTTGGTTTTGGATCCGATAACCCGTTAACAGTCCCGACCAATGGGGATTTTCCACGTGTAAAATCATCATTGGCTGGAGAAAACACGTGTCGGCTCACCGGTGGGACAGTTGTCATCCACTCATTGGACCGAAGGCGCCTATGATATGTCGACACGTGGCATGGCCCAACAGAGGCCCATTCCAATGAAAAGACTGGCCCGTTTGACTTGGTCAAAAGGTGGCGGGCCGGCCCACGGAAAGCCTGTTAATGGCCTGCTCTCATATAGCCCATTTACAGCCCGCTAACCTAGGGCCCGTTATGACCTATCCGAATTAGGCCTAGTAGCATCATCTGGGCCATCCTATATTATTCCAGCCCATTTTATCTTTCAGCCCATGTATGGCCCATGACATCTTTCGGCCCATATGAGGCCCTTTGTAACTCTTGACCCATTAACGACCCATGGTGAAACTGGCCCGTAATGAACAGTGTATCACTTTATACACATTAATGTCCCATCATTCCATTGGGCCGTTTCCATCCCATGTTATCTTTTGGCCTTCTCAAGGCCCATTTATTCTTGGGCTCATTTCCAGCATTCGGTTACTTACGGCTCGTTACTGTCATTTTCTTCTTCTGGGCCAATTTCAGCCCATAGTTATAGTCGGCCCGTTTGTGGCCTGTTAATACGTTGGGTCGTTTTCATAGCGTCATCAAATACAGCCGACTAACGATGGACCATTATGGTCGGCCCATGAACGGACAATTCCAACTCTAGCCAGTTTACGATAATAATGCGGTCTGTTATTGGCCCATGTTTGGCCAATCGATCATACGGCCTGTATAAGGCCCATTGATGATACAGCCCGTAGAAGGCCCATTGTGTCTACGGCCCATAGAAGGCCCATTGTTTCTACTGCCCATAAAAGTCCCATTGTTTCTACGGCCCGTAGGAGGCCTAGTGTTACTACAATAAATATGTAGCCCATGGTTATTGTGGCCTAGTTTTAAAAAATAGGTTATTGCGGTCACTAGCAAACTACGGAAAAAGAATTGCACTGACTACAAGCAAAAAAATAAACAAGATAACAAGGAAATAAATAAGCAAGCAACTTACACTAGGCTATTACACATATTACATCCACTGGGCATCAAAGTTCGACACCAGTGCAAATATAGGGAACAAAGCAGCATATAAACGCCGCAGCAAAACAAGTCCAGAACAGAAACCACTTCAGAAGAGCTTAAGAAACAATATCATGGGTACCCATAATGCTGGCAAGATGCTTAGCAAGCTTATTAACTTTCTCTTGTTTGGCGCTTAAATCCTCCAACGCTTGTTGTTGCACAAGAAAGTATGCACCTGAATTCTGCAGGGACTTCCTCAGTCCTTCGGCTTCTTGCCGCAGCACAGCTGACTGATGCCTTTCATCTTGTAGCTGAGACTGAAGAAGCCGAAGTGATTTAGGTAGCAAGTTCGAAGAGCTTGTGCCAGCGGTACTTGCCAGTAACTCGAACACTACATCAATGCAGGATTGTGGGGTTTTCTCACTGTCTACAAGATCGTTTTTATCACCTTTCTTGGAGACCTATAGGGTTGTCTCACTATCTTGAACCATATCTGCATTACTTTCTCTACCATTGCATAGTGGGGTGCTCTTCTCCAATATTCTATTCGCATACTACAAGAGAAACAAGCAGACACATCATAGGTTATAATGTAGTATACGAAACTCATTTTGATAAACCAGTTCTGTAGTAAGGTGGACAGGATAACAACATGAAACAAACATATATCTATGTACTATGGTCACTGTATTGTCCATATCATTCTAGTTTATGTTGCCTAATCAAGATAGAGACACAGTTCAACTCATATATTCTTAAGACAACAACATAGACAGAATATAAGGGTGAGAAACTACACAGCATTGGCAACACTTGTAATGTGCATCACATGAGAACATAACTATTTATACAACTGAACTGAAATCAACATAGAACAAGAAGTTATAACAACAATCCAGTTAAAGAAATAGGTTTAAAACATACCAGTTGCCCCATTGGAGTTTCAATTTGACCCTTCAAATTCGAAAGTAGTTGGTATGAGTAAATACAGTGATGCAACAAAAAAGGAGTATGGACCATAGCTACGGAATCTGACCTGAGAACAATTGTTCTTCTGCTTTAAACATGGAGTTTGGGTTCGCTGTGGTGGTCTTCGTGCTTTGGGCACTACAGTTGCTTTACAAACTGCTCGTGTGGGGGTACTCTGTTGTGGACATGGTGCTTTGTCAACTAGAAGTGGGTTACTATCCGTTGGGGTTGCGATTAGATGGGTTGTAGCTGGTTCTCTGCCCAACGGTGTAAGTGTGCAATCTGGAGAGTCTCGATTATGTGTGGTGGGGCTAGTTTGTGGGTCAGTACAACCATGGTTCTATCTGCATCGACGGGTCGCACCATCTTTTGTGAAGAACGAGTTTTTGCTCCCTTAGATACTGCCATCACCCCCTCCAATTCAAATGGCTTATAAACAAGAAAATAAATTGAACGTACAGACATTGTATGATAGACAGATGTGGTAATTCACATATATGTTGTCTAACCAAACAGGACAGCATGACACAATTTCACATATATGATGTCTAACTAAACATGATAGCATGACACAGTTTCGGATATATGATGGCTAACTTAACAGGATATAATGGCATAATTCAACATATGATGAGTATCTAAATAGGATGACATGACAAAACTATATGATGTCTTTCTAAAATAGGTTGGGATGAAATAATTCACATACATGTTATCTAAGTATACAGGATGGCATGATATAATTGACATAATTGATTCATATACTAAGAAGGTGGCACTCGCATGTATGATCTCTAAACTAAGCAGATGGAATTCAATATTGTGCATATGATGTCTAAACTAAGCAATGCAAGACACCATATGCATGATATGAGAAATACAAACATTGCAACTTAGAGCATACACCTCAGGTGGGATATAGGACTGGTCATTTGTCTCTGAAACCTCCTTTGAGGAGCTCCCTGTAACCATCGAGATATATGCTTCAACAGGTACCATTGCCTGCTCTGAAGACCTTGTTTTCACTCTAGATTTTTCCATAACCAGCTCAAATGGCTAATACACACGAAGAGTAGTTCAATATGCACAGATTGTCGACAAATGGAATACGTAATGAAAAAAAGATGTCATGAGATAATTGACATATATGATGCCTTGCTACATGGCGGTGCATAATTCACATATATGATAACTGGCTGAAAAACATGGCATTGCATAATTCACATATCTGATATAGAAAGAGCATGTCTAATCTAAGCAGATGT